>NW_026000026.1:6064752-6163954 GCF_001458135.2 Marmota marmota marmota
GGGGGAGGGCTGTGGCCAGAAGGCTTTGCAGCTCGCCCTACTGTGTGCAGGGTCGTGGTCCTCAGGGTTCCGCAGGGAGGGAAGAGTGGGCAGGGGCCACAGTGCCAAGCCAGGCTTGGGGGTGTCTCCCTACGCTCCCCCCGAGTCTGCATCTCCCCAGCTGCCCTCCAAGAGACCGGGGCTCCTGTGTGCGGGCTGGTACCTTCGTTCATCCCCTTTCCCTGGGACAGAGCTCAGTGCCTGAGAGGGGTCTGAAAATGCTTGCAGAAAATGGACCGATGACCCTCCACTCGGGAGGCTGAGGCAGGAGGATCTCAAGTTCCAGGCCAGCCTCAGCAATTCAGCAAGGCCCTAAAACTTGGCAAGACCCAGCCTCAAAATAAAAAATAAAAGGACTGGGATGTGGTTCAGTGGCAAAGTACCTCTGGGTTCCATCCCTGGTACGAGAGAGAGAGAGAGAGAGAGAGGAAAGTGAGCACATGAACTACCACACAAGCAATGGTAAGACATACGTGTGTGTGTGCGAGTGTGTGTGTGTGAATATGTGCAGGCAGGAGCTCGGTGTGCCGCCATGTTTCAGGAGGACTCACCAGTCTGCAAGGTGTCCCCAGCCACATGTCTTTCCAGAGCTCCCAGAGGCTCCATGGCCTTCCTGGTCCCTGGCCTCATCCTGTTGGAGGTTCCTTCCAGGCAGGTGGGAACAGGGCCCACTTTGGGGCTCAATGTCTGCCTGGGCCACCCAGCCAGGCCTCTAAGTCCCCAGGCCTTTAGCTGGTGGAGGTCTTTCTCCCAACACCTCCACGCCTGGCCTCCCCTGCTGCGCGCCCCTTGGTGGCCACGTAGCAGGACGCCTCGGGTCTCACCCGCCTTGCAGAGCCAGTGGCTGTGCTGCCTGGTGGCTCCCGTGACAGTGAAACCCAACTCCTTGCTGCGTTACCACGTCTCCAGCGAGACTGAAGCTTAACCAGGAGCGTCTTCCTCCGGCACTTCCTGGGGGAGGCTGGTTGGGGAAGCCAGGCTCGGAGGGTGTCAGAGTCCAGCCCGGGCGCCACAGGCCGGGCTTCAGGGAGACCGTCCAGAGCAGGTGGCAGGGCTGCAGCCTGGGAGTTGGAAGGCTCCGGAAAGCAGCGCTGGAGCGCTGGCGGCCACGTGGTTTGGCCAAAGCTTGTGTTTCAGGAGAAAAAGACTCTGCCGTCACCCTAGGGACTGTGACCCAACTTCTCAGCTCCCAAGGGCGACCGGGGTGCCCAGGGTTAAGCCAGGATCCCCAGCACGGTCCGTACCCGCCTTGGAATTGGAGTGGGTCTTGCCGAGTTTCACTTAGACGTAGCGGCCTTGTGGTAGAACTGCAATTGAATTAGTGAAAAAAGGCCTATTTATGTATGTTTTGAGAAATTATGATAATGGGAGATGGAAGCGTAAGCCACCACTAAGTCAGATAATTGCATGTCACGCTGCTTCCCCGGGCCATTCCCGACCAGAGATGGATTTACTTCAGCGAAAACAGGGCTCGTCTTTGCAGCCCGGCCCCGCTCCCCCTAATTGCCCATGATTGTGTGCCCTGATTTATTCCAATGTCCCTCGGCACCTCACGAGGCGGGGCTGGTTTGGGACAGGGAGAGTTTGAATCAGCTTCGCTGCACCACTGTGACGTGCGACTCTGAGAACACTGATGGTCACTTGGGATTCCCCCTGGAGGGACAGCAGGCCACTGCCCACTAATTCCCTGTTCCAGGGACACAGAGGGGGGACATTTGTCTGCTTTCTTACCCACCAGTCATTCTCTTTGGGATAAGCGGGCGGGGAAGGTTAAGCGCGGATCTCACTGAGAAGAAACAGGCAGGCAAAGGGCACTCGCAAGCCCGTAACTGGGTATCACAACGAGGGTCCCCCGGGGACAGCTGTGGCTCTCTGAGGACGAGGCAGAACGCGAGGATCCTCGCTGGGTGACCGCGTTCTCCGGGGGGAAAAGCAGGATCTATTGGACCAAGGTGCGAGTCAACTTGGGGTCCTGGGGACGGGCACCTGCTCTAACCAGCCCTTCCGGGAAGTTCACCCGGGAGCTGATTAGCAGTGACTCAGTAAAAGCAGAGAGCCCCAGGGCCAGACTCTAACCCACCCTGTTCCCGCTGGCTGGGGACCCTCAGCCGACCTCCCAGGGCCTCAGGTTCCTCAATGGGGATGGACTGAGGGCCCTGGGGCTGTTGTGAGGATGGAGATGGGAACACAAGGCACCCGGGGCTGTGCCTGGCGGGGGCTCAAGGCCCCCTCCCCAGCTCTCTGGGATTGGCTGGTTTCCTCCTCGCTCTTCCACGCACCCCCTCTTCCCGTGCCTCGGGGCAGCGAGGACACGCGGAGTCCTGCCAGAGCTCGGAGTCTCCCCGGTTCTTTGGTCTCTCGCCTGCTTTCAAAGCTTCTGAGGTTTCACTGTGTCCTCTGAATGAGCCAGAGGACGCTCATATTCCTGGGTTCCAGGAATGAGGGCCTGGACATCTGGGAGAAGGGGTCATTCTTCTGCCTATTTCCACCAGAAGGCACATAGAGAGGGAGTTCCAGACAGAGGGAACAGTGGGGGTCAAACACCATGAAATACCAATGGTCAGCTGCCAAGGGACCGGCATGGCTGGGCGGAGGGAGGAGACAGAGGTGAGGGGGACAGTGGTTTCCAGGTCAGGTAGGGCCTGGGGGACAGTGGGGATGTGCTGGCTTGGATCAGCCGTGCATAGGGCTCAGGCAGGAGGCGGGAAGGGACAATGAGGCTTGTGCTTACTTTCAAAGGACGCGTCAGACTGCAGCCTCTAAAGAGTGACAAGCAGGTGGGCTTGGTGGCAGGCCACCGGTGCCACCCCACAGGACCTGCGTTCAGAGGGGCCCCCATTTCGTGTGAAGCTCTGCTTTCTTCAAATTCCTGGTGAGTCCTGAGCGAGGACCCCGTCTCCACCCTGTGCCGGGCCCCACTCGGAGGCTGCCTGGAACCGTCTTTCTCGTTTCATTTCAGTGGCTCAAACCCCTTCCTCCACCCTTTCAGAGGGCCACTGGGGGACACGTCTAGGGCTGCAGTGAGGTGTGGAGGTTCTCCAGGATGCTCCCAGGCCTCCGAGGGTAAGGCTGGGGACACCAGCAAGAACTCTGTGAATGAGTCTCAGGATAAGCCAGCCTGGAGGTCCACCTTCCAAGGAGGGGGAATTGTGTTATTCAAGCACAGAGAATCAGGGGCTGGGACAGAAAGTGGCCCTGGCCCAACCCTAGCAACAGAGCAGCCAAGGATCACTGACACCCTGATCAAACCTATCCTGAAGCAGCAGAGCAGGACTAAGAAGTAGGGGGGGAAGACACCAGGCAGGAACCTCCCGGCCACTCTCCAGTGAGGTGCTACCCTCACCGGGTCGGCTTTCAGGGCTGAGACTTGTGCCTTCAGCAACTCCGAGGTGCTTATGAATCCCAGTGACCGTGGCCCTTCTGAGGGGGACCCTCCAGTGATGTAGCTGCTGATCAGACCTTGAGCGCTCCTCTTGAGAACACAGCCACCTTTGACGTGAAGTCTGTGCTTCCCAGTCCCCGAGGGGGACAAGTGACAGCTCTATGATTTTTGGAGCCTGGTGCAAAATAAAATGCACAGTCCTTTATCCAGAAATTCTTCATGATCTCAGGTCAGCCACGGCGGGGCCTCGCCCAGCCCAGGACCTTCTGGGCCCAGGGTCTGCGCAGCTCACAGCCCTTCCAGCTGGTGTTTGGAGGTGCCTGGAGCTGATTCAGGTTCAAGGTCAGTGAGAGGAAACGGGCTCCAGCTCAGGGCACTGTGAGAGGCGCGGGCAACACAGCCTTGGAATAAAGGGCAGAGCGCTGACATCCCCGAGGGACCTCGGTCACCTTGACAACAGCCTCATCATGGGAATGAGGCGTCATCGTGGCAACCAAGACGAGTCGCAGAGCCTGTGCCCGTTGGCTTGTTGAAAGGTCAGCCCTGAAGGTCACAGCTGCCCGAGGTCTGGCGTAAGGTCAGGGGTCACTGCTGTGACCAGGGGAAGGATCTGGGACTGGGCCCAGGGAGGTCAGGACATGGCGCTCAGCCCCCAGCTGTGAAGCGTGTACAACAGAAGCTGCCTCCTGTACCCCGTGGGGGGGAGCGAGTGGCAGGTCACAAAGCCCAGCGACGTCACCACTTTTGCTGTCTTGTCCCTTCTCCTCCAGACACAGCGAGAGCGAGCTGTGCTGCGCGTCTACCTCTGTGTGTGACTGCCATCTCCTCCTGAGCGTGCCGCCCCGCGGAGCAGGGGAGGGACGTGTGACACCTATGACTTCAGGTCACTCAGACCCCACCCTGGCTCACAAATGGGGTCCTGGTGGGGAAGCACCCAACCGCTGTCCTAAGGCCTGGCACGGGGGAGGGGACGCGGCCTGCTGTGGCTCCTTCTCCAGCCAGAGCTGGTGGCCCAGGTGAGCGGCTCCCACCACTCCACCACCAGGTGGCCCGTGGGTGGCAGGAAGACAGAGGCCAGAACTGGGACTTCCCAGTGTCCCTTCTGGGACCCAGTGCAGGGAACAGGAAGGCAGTGACACCCATGAGCTTTGGAAGCCCACCCGGCACCGTGGTCCCCGTGCACACCACTTCTGCCCTGTGGAGCCCCAGGTGTGGCCCTGTGCAGGCCTGGCCAGCCCCTGTGTGGTCCAGCATTTGCTCTCAACTCTCCTTCTCCACAGAACTCCTGATTGGCATCTGGCCAAAGGCCAGCAGCTCCGGGAAGCTGCCCCCCCACCCCACCCCCACAGTCCTAGGATCGGACAAACACGAGCTCTTCCCCCAGAGGTCTCTGGCCTCAGGTGGAGGACAACATTCCAACAGTGGCCACCTGCCCGGGGGGAGGGGCTCACCGCTGCATTTTACTTGTCTTTATGGCTGGTCCTAAACTCTCCAGAGGCAATGCCAACCCCTGGGCAGGGGGCTCCCTTCACCCCTCATCCCCACGAGGGATTCCAGGAAGCACGTGGGAAGGTCCTCCTTATTTCTCCAACATGCAAGACTCGGTGGCGCCTGTCTCGGGGCCTTTGCACTCGCTGTGACCTTGGCCTGGAGCGCCTTTCCTCGTTACTTCCTCAGGTCTGTGCCCAGTGGTCACGCCCCTGACAAGAGGATTAAAAAGGACACTTCCCGGCACCTGAGCAGCCCGAGGAGGTGCATTGTTCCCCGTCTGCCTACCTCCTCAGGGCCCCAGGGCAGGACTTCCTGGATTTTGTTCACTGTTTTATCTCCAGTGTCTACCCAGGTGCCAGTGGTGACCTTGGGAGTCACTGCCCTCTCTGAGCTAATCACAAAGTGGCCCAGGGTGAGACGTGGGCTCGCCCTCCCCTAGGGGGCGCTGATGAACATCTCTGGGCAGCCCTGATTCACGCAGGGGCCCGGGGTCTTTTCCAGGATTCCTTCCCACTCGCCTCAACCCCAGCGGGCCCAGAGGGTCATGTAACAAATGGAGCAGAAGAGACGGGAGACAGCTGGACCCCGCTCCTGCCGCCCTCAAAACGCCCTGAGCATGCGCACATCTGAGACTCACTGCCTGCCTAGTCCAGGGATGACCCGGGTAGACCGAGAAGTGGGGGACCCCATATGAGTGAAGGTACCACCCCGAGGCTTCCGGGAGAGGGCTCTGACACCAAGGACCAGCACATGCCAAAGCACCCACAGAGGCACCCGGAGCCTTGCACCCCGCGGAGCTCTTCCCAGCAGGGACCAAATCCACCCTCCCCACCGCCTCCCTGGAAGAACACAGCGGATGGAGAGGGAAGGAAAAGGAGGAGGAAGAGGGAAGAATTTGAACGCTACATTTTAAACTAGAATCAAATATAAGCGCCTTCTTAAAAGACCGAATGTGAATCAAATCATTGAACTCTACCCAATGTTCCCTTTTCTCATAGAATGAGGTCCACACCCTTGTCTGGGACCCAAGGCCCCCCCCCCACATCCCTGCTGGAGCACCTGGGCCTATGAGGAACCTCTCTCTCCAGTTCCTGCATCCCAGGAAGGAAAGGAGGCCAGACCAGCCTCCTTTCTGCCATGGACTTAACCAGGCCTTCCCGTGCCACAGGGCCTTTGCACCTGCTGTCCCTACTTCTTAGGGCAATCCCTTTGGCTGTTTCTTTTTGGGGGCTCATCTTAAGTGTCCCCTCTTTAGAGAGGCCCTCCTTGACCACCACTTTGAAGTGACCACCCACCCTACTCTAATCACTTTCTTGTTTCATCTCAATCACAACACACCCAACCTGTGTGTCTCTCCCTTGTGTGTTCATTTACCTGTCTCTTGGCAGCCTCCTCAACCAAAATGACCTGACCACGGAGGGAGGGCCCAGGGCTGCCTCATTAAATTCCAGATCCTCCACACCCAGGATGGCCCTGAACATCTAAGGGCTCAAGTAGATGAGGTGAATAAATAAGTGAATTAATAAATAAATGCATGAATGAATTCACCCTGGGTTTGAGGACAGGAATTCACACACACACACACACACACACTACTGCCCTCAGGTTCTGCAGAGCAGAATCCGAAAGCCCTGCGTGTTGTCAGATGTAGCCTGTCCGACTCAGGGGCTGGCGGTAAGCACTGTTCTCAGGCCCCCAGGGGCGGGGCCCACTGTGGCTAGCTGAGTGGGCTGGGCTTCGCCAGGCGTGGCTGCAGGCTGGGGTGGGCTCAGGTCCACCGGGTGCACATACATCCTGGGCCCAGCACAGAGCACAGCGGATCTGCTCTGGTCCCATCCCTGGGAAGTTGAGCGATGCAAACTCTAGGGCCCATCTGACGCCTCTGACCTCTCCCTCCCCCTGACACCACGGTCAAAGCCGGGCTGGG
This sequence comes from Marmota marmota marmota, assembly GCF_001458135.2. Taxonomy (NCBI): domain Eukaryota; kingdom Metazoa; phylum Chordata; class Mammalia; order Rodentia; family Sciuridae; genus Marmota; species Marmota marmota. The sequence continues at coordinate 6,071,592 of NW_026000026.1, forward strand.
GGGGGGGGGGATCGCTCCCCGCTGGGTGGGAAGGGGGAGTCTTGAGTTTGCTGAACAATAACCCAAACTGCCACCAAGCTCTGACGGCAGACAGACTGATTGAAAGAACTACACAGAATGCAGGATGGTCTGTGGTGATCCCAGAGGCTCGCCCAACACGGCTGAGCAAGGGAGAGAGAACTTCTCCCTTGAAATCGCCCTGGAGGAAAAGCCCTCCCAGCAGCAGGTGGGTCCTGAACACATTTTAACTCCAATTTCAACTTTAAACCCAGCTGCTGCTGTCACTGGGGAGTTTTAAGAGAACCATTTTTCAGATCCTCAGCTAACACGTGTCCCCGTGGGCTCATCTACTGCTGCCTCTCCTCTGCTTGGTAAGGCCAGGCTGACTGGCGGCACCCTGGCAGGGGACAGATGGCTCGCTCAGTTCCGCTAGCCGAGGAGGGCTTCGTGAGGACACTCTTTCAAACCTGAGTGCAGGATGCGGGGAAATGGGATCTGGAGACACAGGGCCATGGAGTGGGCCACCAGATGGGGGCTGTGACCTTGTGGAGCAGCCTGAGCTATATCACAATGGCAGCAGCAGGACAAAGGGCCCCATGTCACCCTCCTCACCCCACGCTCTCTAGAGGGTTCCTCCTCTATCACCCGAAACACAGCAAAGCCAGAAAGCAAGGGCGCCGTGTGCAGGGGAGGGATGCACAGGCCTGAGTGACAGCCAGCGGCTCTGCAGTGCCCCGCGGTTGACCCATGTGAGCAAGGACGGCCAAGCCAGAATTCTGAACGTGGGGGGACACAGGGGACATGTCTCTTTACAACAACTGACAATATTCATTCGTGAATACATTAGAAAGGGTTCAGCTGGGCTCTGGGTAGACCCAAGAGGGCTGTAGCCAGGCCCCCTGGTGGATTCCAGCTGTGTTTTAGTATGTAGTCAAGGTCATAAACACCCTGATTCAGCTTACATACTCAAGGTCATGAGTATCTGCTTGTGCGCATACGCTCAGCTCACTTAGGTAACTATTGGCATTGGGCCTTCTTTGTTTGGCCTGTACACAAAAAGTCCTGGGGAAAGACTCAGGGGACCCCCGCAGCCCTCACATAAAGCATGTCTGCTATCCCAACTGCGCCCTGCATCCTGTTTCACCTGCCAGGATCCCGAATCTGCTTCCCAGGGTCTGAGCCCCAGCAGGACGTGGCCACTGCTCACCATTACAATAGAATCTGAATTCAGAGTCACACATTTGACAGTTGAAACTTCATGGTCAGGGACCTTGGTACATTTTCGGTTTCAATATATACACACCCTTACTGCAGTGACGATCAGTGAAAGATTTCCAATGATAAAAATACGATCTACTCCCATGAGACAGAGTCCACCAAGGAAGCCCAAGTTCAAGGTCGGGGGTGGGTGATAGGAAATTCCAACAGCTAGAGCGGAGTCGTTCATGTCTTTCAAAGTCAGGGATGAGATCCGAACACGCTGCCTCGACTGCGGTGTGGACTTTCCACGGGACACACGGGAAAGTGAGACAAGTTTTCTTCCAGAATGTGTTCAAGGTCCTGATGCGAGGATTTAAACCTAGGATAGAAATGTGGGTGTTCAAGTGTGAGAGGGACACATGGATTTGGGGAAAGGAAGGGATGTGTGCTGTGATCTGGACAGAAATGTCCCCCAAAAGTCCACGTGTTGAGGGCTTGGTCCTGGGGCTGCTGGGAGGTCAGGGCACCTCGGGGAGCTGGGGCCTGGGGGGCGGGTGCTGGAATATTGAGGACATGTCCCCGAAGGGATCAGGGGGCTCTGGCCCCTGCCTCTTTTGCTTCCTGGCCATGAGGTTTTGCTCTGCCTGGACGGGCTGCAGACCCAAAGGAACAGGGCCGATAAGTAGAACCCCACACTGGGACAGTCCTGTCATAACCAAAGAGCCCGGGTCACTTGGCTATTGATGGAAACTGACTACCGACGGGTCTGGAGGACTCACCTGGAGAACTCAGATGTTTCCTGGGGATTTTGTTCGCCTTCTCATGCTGGGGAAGGGAGGCCAGGAAATGAGATGAGAACCTAGAGGCTGCACAGGACAGCGTCATCCAGAGCCCAGGGACAGTAGTGACAGCTGTAAGAGGACTGCCACCAGCAGAAAGCTCCTGGAGAGGACCAGGGACTCACCCAGGCTGAGGGTGAGGGCTGAATGAGCCCCCCGGACCCCTAGAAAGTGCAAATTTGCAAAAGCCCTGAGAGACTCTCGCTTGCGAGGAGCAACAGCAAGGTCTTCCTCTGCTCCCTGAGCTGCTGTCGTCGGGCACTGAGCTAAGCACGTGTCCATCCCTGTCTCTGTGTCCCTCTCACTCCACCCCCTCTCTAGGGGAGAGGCTCTGTCGTCACCGTGGCCAAATGACAGATGGCGAAGTTGGCGAAGTGCCAATGATCACACACAGCTGCTCGAGTCCGGACGTTTGGACCCTGTGCTCAGTTCCTGCACCTACACCTCAGCCACACTGAGCAACCCCCTCTGGTGTCTGGCCATTGCCCAGTCATTCCAGCCCTTTCCACGAGGCCAGTGCTTACTGAGCTCTGGCTGCGCCCAGCGCTCAGTGGGGTGGTGGTGAGCAGCTGAACCGCTGGAGAGCCCCGGTCCAGGCCCTGGAAACCCACTCTGGTGTGGTTTGTCTCCCTTCTGACTTGGGAAGTAGGGACGGGTCTTTTCTGGGCCTTAGACAGAAGAACCCCGCCTTCTCCTGCCTTTCTCCCCCTATTCTCCGAGTGCAGGCCCGGTTCCCACGCCCAGCCTGCCTTGGCAGCCTCTGTCACCCCCACTCAGGATCCTGGGGCTCTGACCTGCCCCACACCACCCAGTCTGGGCCCGCGGAGCACGGCTGTCCTTAACCAGGTTCCGGGGCAGCTCTCCCGGACCTCCCACTTCCTGTTTCCTGTGCTCATCCAGATGACGTTCTGCTGTGAGTTTCCAAAAACCAAAAGTAACAGTACCTAAAACAAGATCAAGGTGTATCTCGTGTTTGTAAACATGGATGTCCAGGCCAGCACGGTGGCTCCCATGACAAGGAGCCCCTCAGCCTGCCCGGCCCCTCAGCACCAGGCTCCTCCTGTGGCTGAGCCCGGCCTGTGCCCCTCCAGCCGCAGGACAGAGTGGGGGCATCTAATGGTAAACTCTGTTTTCTGTTCCTTCATCTGTCAGAACCAAGGTGTGGAGGAGAGGCTCTGGCCCGTCAGACACTTGGGTGGCGGCTCCTTCAGACGTGGAAGGGATGAGCCTGGACCTGCCGGGTGCTCCGTCACAAGGGTCCACTCAGCTGTTTAGAGGGACAGGAATCGACAGGGAGCTCACAGACTCTGAGAGAGACAAAGCCAGGCTCAAGCCCTGGAGCGTCTGCCTCTGGGAATGAGTCTGATCACGCTGTGGAACTTGTCAGTGGGGACACCACAGCCCCTGCCCTGGAGTCCGCGCTTCAGTCACGGCTGCCTCTGGAGATGAGAAGCCACCTGGTGCAGAGCAGACGCTCCCTGCACCTTTGTCCCCTCAGCGGTCCTTAACAGAAGTCTCCACGCGGTGCCAATGGCCGAGTCCAGGTCACAGGCTGGGCTCTACCTGCAGAAGAGTTGAGAAGGAGCGTCCAAATCGCCTGCTGGAGATGGGGTGCTTCTAACCTGGGAAAGGCCCCCACACACGTCCCTACAGACGGAAAGGCCTCACCAGCTCTCCAGGACTCTGATTTAAAGTCCATCTCTAGGTCTTCTGAGGACAGTGGCTCTCGGGCTACAGAGCGGAGAAGCTCGCTCCAGGTCACTTAAGAAGAAGGAAAAAATGCTGCTTTATGGAAAGATGTGTGAGTTCCAAGTGAAGCCGAGTTGCTGTGAGCTGGGTTTTGGGAATGACGGGCCCCGCGGAGGCTTCAGGACTCTGGAAAGCAGGAACTGACAGGCACTGTTTCCCCTCAGTCTGTGGCACGAGACTTGGTTCTGTTTGCCCCGCGGTGTTCACTGCAGCCTCAGATCATCCTGTGTGTGACCGACGGTCCTGCTTTGATTTATTTTCTTCCTGTCTCTCTGCCTGGACTGGGCAGAGACCAGCTTGTTGTCCAAGGTGGACTCAGAGCTGGGGTCAAGGCCAGGCCCAGGGCAGCCATCAGGACATGCTGGCTGAATACAGGTACAGACGGCTGAGGGAAGCATGCTTTGAGCCCCAGAACCTCTGGTTCTCTTCTAACTCTGGAGTTCTGTGCTCGCCAAGGTCAGTAGGCGGAGCCGGGGAAGGCCGCATTCAGATGCCTGCAAAATCCCTGCCCCTGGGCCTCCCTCCTTTCCCGCCTCAGCCGTCCATCTGCAGGAGATTTTCCTCAGTCCTTCTCAAAGAATCTGTGTTGCTTGTAATCAGATCCTTCCCAAATGCCAGCAGAAGATTGAGGGGGAGTCTCAGGAATTAAGGTGGTACCGGGTCACATCTGTCACTCCATGGGAACTGTCATTTCCACTCAGTACCAAGGAGAAATGACCTGGAGCAGAAAACCCTGAGAAATTGTAAATTTAAAACACACACAGGGAGCTTAAGTGGCGGTATTTGAATTAGAATAAATTCTGTTCCTGGAGTCCAAGTCGGAGACCTTGATGAGCGAGCTGCCCATCAGGGGATGGTCTCCCATATCTAGTTAAAGAAATAGCGTGAGTTTCCCATGTTAAGTCTAATGCCACGTTGGGTCTAATTGCTTAACGTGGGTATTTATACCATCAAAAATGTCATGATATGGTTTGTCCCGGTACTTGTTATCCCCCACAAAGTCCTGGAGGGCTCTTTGGAAGAAGGTGCACAGAATGAGCCATATTGAATTAGGAACCCACCCGGGCACCCTGCTTCACGCTGCGGTCTTTCTCGGTGTTTATCCGCCTGTTTCCTTCCAAGTAAAACTTATTACACAGATTCCTCAGGGCATTTTTTTTTCCTTTTCTTGACTCTGGTTAAATAAACTATCGATTTGTTTTCAAGGTAATTTAAGGGGTAACACAGTTGCAATTTGATAAGTGCAGCCATAATACATTCAGGGTAAACACACTTCGGAGGTTCAATTAGGACTTCTTATTTTGTTAAAAAACCAAATCGACCAAATGATGACTGGCCAGCCTGGGGATTTCTGGGCCGACTGGATGAGCATGAAGCTCATGTGACATTAATAATGCAGGACGAATGAGCAAAAGGGAAATGGATATAAGAGGCCAAGGAGGTGGCTCCAGATGCTCGTCCCTCCAGCAGGAATTCACACCAGGGTTTGCAAAGAGAATGCGTCTGTCCTCCAGGGGAGTCACCAGAACACTTCCTGGGTGGACCAAGAAAGGCCATCAGCTGGGTTTGCAGAGCGTGGGTCCTGGTGTCCACTCAGGACAATGAGCGTCGGCCATCAAAGAGGCACGTTGGCCCCATCAGGATACACTTGTTTCCAAGTAGCAAGAAACCCAAGTCCACCGACAAAATACAGAATTTATTCTCTCTCTCTCTCTCTCTCTCTCTCTCTCTCCCCCCCCCATATATATATATATATATGTGCCAGGGATAGAGCTGGCCTGGCTATGTCCAGTTCCACAGGGCTCTGGGCTCTGACTCATCCTTTCTATCTCAATAGCAGCTGGATTGACGCCACACGGAGGGACCTCCATCCCATGGTGGCTCCTGAAGGTTCCTTCCACTTCCATCCCAGGCCCCTCTGCAAAGGGACCTCTCACTGCGCCTCCAGTATGGGCCCTGATTGGCTCCGGCTGGGTCACGTGCCATTCATGAACCAATCACGGGGCCAGAGTCATGTGCTGCCTGATTGGCCAAGCTGAGGCACGTGACCACCTCTAGCCTGAGACCCCCAAAGCCCAGGTTCCCAGGGCCAGCTCAGCCTGCTGGCCCCAGTCGGGGTGAAGCTGGGCAGGTGCAGAGGTAGCTGTCACCCTCGCATCCTTCCAAACATGTGGGCCTCTGAGCCAGCCTCAAGTCCTCAGACCTTGTTCTCTGATGGCCTTGGTGTTGGGGCCTCACTCCTCCCGCCTCCCCATGGCTCCTCCCCAGGCCCTGCTCCCAGGACAGGGCTTCTGCCTCCTCCCTCCTCCCCTGGGAACAACCCTGTGCCTCCCTGTCCCTCCCTGTCCCCGGCTCACTCTGCTTTCTTCACCGACATCCAGCCTCTGGGTTTCCAGCTACGTCACTCTTCAAGCATCTGAGCCCCGACTCACACCCTGGCTGGTGTCACACTGCCAAGGCCCCCAGGGGACCCATGGGCAAGAGCTGCCTCCAGGAACAGCCCTTCTCTGTCACGCTTGGGAGAAAGTGACGAACATGAAGTCACTGTAGGCTCTGTAAATTGTGCTCAAATCAAAGCAGCAAAACTGTGTGTGGTGAAGGCAGAACAGGTGGTTTGTGTATTTCACCATGTTTCATTGCATTACATCGTGTGCATATCTAGCACATATACAGGCTCACATACATGGGCACCTGAAATCCTGGAACATGAGGGAAATCATTCTTTCTACTAGTGTTGAAAATTCAGCCACTTGTAAATTGCAGAATAGTACCACAGTAGTAAACCCCTCTTAAACATACAGAATACTTTATTTATGGAGGATAAAACATGTCATCATCATCATAGCACTGAGCACCTTCCGAAGCCCTTTACTTTCTTTAAATGCCGCTTACTTCTCTTAGCAATCCTCTGAAGTATTTTATTTGCGTTCTCATTTTACAAATGAGGAAACTGAGATAGAGAAAAATCAGGGGCCTTCCCTGAGACCCCGCAGCTGGTATGTGGTGGAGTTGACCATCGTGGCCTGTGAAGTTGAGGGGTGGTTATGGGACTGGCTCTGGCCCCGGCAGGCAGTGTGTCCTGGTCCTGGGGAGGACGTCCTTACACTGAATGCTGCACATGCATTCTTTTCCTGCCTTCATGGAACATTCTAGTTGGAGGATCTGCCCTCACAGGTGAGAGAGTGAGCATTGAGTAGATTCCCACTGCCCTGAGATGCACACGGATTTGAACAATGAATAACTTTTGTCGCATTTAACTGCCAAGATTTGGGCTTCTTCCTTTTGTGCTACTGAGGAATAACACCAGCTGTCCCAGGGGATGTTAGTCTTGTGCTAATGTTTTCATTATTTTCAACAAGGAAATGTTTCACATATCACTTGTGTGATTAAAGTGGCACTTAATAAAAGGAAACTTAAGGTGCTGTCATGTCATGGCAGTAGAATTAATCCAGACCCTGTAACCCTAATAAACGAAGATACTTCAGATATCCGTGTGTTCTCAATGGTAATGATTAATAATTAAAACCTTGTTTTATATTTAAAGAATTGGGGTTGTAAATCTTTCTAAAAGGTCGTACCAGTGTCTATTGCTCAATTCTTCTGTTCTTCTAGCATTTTTTAAGGGAACATTCAGCTTTGTCTTAAAGTGTAGTTCAGCTTCTGGGTTGTTCATGTCAGAGAAGAGGATCCTTCATTATCCAGGACGTCTAAGGCAAGTCGCCTGCTCCAGGCAGCATACATGCTTTACAAATGGGGACTCTCTCCAACGTGACAGCAGCCCTTTGATTCAGGTGTTAACACAAGTCAACCACCCCAGAGTCCACGGGCGAGGGAGCCGGGTTTGGCTCAGGCTGTCGGGCCCAGGACGCCCGTCTCTGAGGACTGTGTTCTTCTGTCTTCCTGCACCTGGGTCTGGGATGCCTTCTGTCCCATAATATTTCATCCATGATTAGTTGAGTGAATGAACAAGGAGGGATGAACTAGGCTTCCCTGAGTCCTTTCATCTCTGTCATTTCATTTGGATGTCACGGCCATCCCTTGACAATGAGGAAATTGACTCTTTGCAGACTGGAAGGCAGTCCCCCCGGTGGGGTGGCAGGCTGGGTGTCCAGTGCAGCTCTTGGCTGCTGACTCTGCTCTTTCCGCTGCCACATGGTTCAGAAGACCAGCGGCCGCTTGCGCAATCGAGACCTCGGATATTTATAATCTGTTTGTTAGTTGGGTCCTTCCAGACAAAACATCCAGATTTCCAACGTCTTTAAAGAAGAGATTCAGAGGCACAGGCTGTCACCCCTGCAGGTGTCTGTCCCCTGCAGTTGCCCCCACCCAGGGTGCCTGTGAGGACTCATGGGCACTCACGCAACCCAGAGAGAGGAGGGTGTAGGACACTGAGGCCCGGCTCCTCCACTGATGGCAGCCTCGTCCTCTGGTGGGTGACTGCAGGGCCATCCCTAAACCAGCTCCTGCGCCCGGGCTCAGCCTCGGGGACGAGTGTGGCAGGGGAAGGCAGGAAACAGGCCAGAGGGGACAGTGCGTCCTTTGAGAGGGCCCAGCATGGGAGGGGGACAGCGCCCCTCTTCAAGGAGACCCGCCTCACTAAGCCCCCGCCCTTCAGGAAGGTGGGCAGTGACTGTCGCGCGCCCCCAACCACCCCCACAGCGCAAAGGGCTTCTTGTCCTCCCTGCCAAGGGGACAGATGACCCCGGCTCCTCCGCCTGAGCCAGCATGGACTTGGAGGCCTGCACTTCAACATGCCCCTTCCCCCCGCCACCTTGTTCCTGCCCCTGACAAGGCACAGAGGAGGCCGGAGCCTGTCCCAGGACCTGCCCGCAGGAGAGGACGTTCCTTCCAGGAGAGCATCCTCTGGACCAGGACTGCTGAGGGCTGGGGCTCAGACCTCCACCTTATGTGCTGGGTCCACAGAGGACCTCCTTCCTGCCCATTCTCTGAGTGGGGCCCCATGTGCCCCACAGCGTTCTCCAGGGGGTGCAGGAAGAGAGTGGCAGGGGGCTGCCTTCCTCCCCCACCCCCTCCCTCCTTCCTTCATCCACCACAGACCTCCACTGAGCAGCTACTGTGGGCCGCACACCGAGGTTAAAGCAGAACCCCAAGAGCTGCCAGCCCTCACACCCCTGTGCAGACAGGCTGAGCGGGAGTCCTATGGCATCCTGTCCACAGGTGGCATTTTGAAAGTAAAACAGTAGCACTGACTATGGGATTGGGGTCATTTCTGAAATGCACTGGGAAATCTTTCTCTGGGCATTGCCACCCCCTCCCCCAGCTAATAAGAAAGAGACTGAGGGAAAGGAATTTCTGGCAGAGAGGTCTTCTTGTGCAAAGGTCCTGGGGCAGGAGGGAGCTTTGTGTGGGTAATAAAATGGCTGTAGCAGAGGGGTGGAGAAGAGAAGTGGGCAGGTGCTCTGTTGCCCCCCCCGGGGGGGCTGGCCTGCTCTGGAGGCCCCCTCCTCTGTCCTTCTCTTCCTTTCTCCCTCTTCTGGGGCCTCTTTGGGCCTGTGGACCCTCCTCCATGTGGATGGTGCTCTCCCTTTCTCTCTGTCTATCTCTTTCTTTCTCAGAAGCACATATAACCTGCCCCAGGTGCAGGCCTCGGGAGTGCCTGAGACACCGGTGGAAGGCCCTGGGCTGACCACCCACCCGTTGATCATTCATTCATTATCAAACATGGATGACGTCCCCAGCGTGGCCCGTCCCAGGGAATGTGCGGCCAGTCTCCCTTCTCAGGAAGCTGCCCGCCTGTGAGAGCTACGTGTGTAAGTAAAAATACGGCGCCATTCAACCAACACCTGGGAGAGAAAGAAAGGGCCCAGGGAGCCCTGGGCGGGGCTGAGCTCCCGGGGTCAAGGGCATCCACACGGAGGTCCTGACATTGGAATGGGGTGGAGCATGGTGCTGTGTGGGCTCTGGAGGGAGATGGCCTCCACCCAAAAGGGGGCCAAGGTGTGTGACTTGCCTTCGTCCCCACTGCTGTGAAACGGCGATTCTTATACCATGAAAAACTCTTCTCTTTGGTTTCCATTTTTCTTGGGCAGTGTACCTTGTCAGAGATTGATTGTCTAGATGTTAGCAACCATTCTCTAACTTGCACTGAACTAGGGTCCTTTTGACCCCCTTCCCTGCTGCTGGCTTGCTGCTCTGCCAACCTGGAAAGGCCCTGGGAAATACCCACGTCCCCATTGCGTTGTCCCCTAACTGCCCAGTCCAGCTTCTGCACCCGCCTGCTTGCAGCTACGTCAGCCTGGATGTGGTTTTTGCCTTTAAAAATCCTAAAATGCTCAGGCTCGGGGCTGTTCCTTGCAGACACAGTTATGGGTCCTGCGAGGGGCAGTCGCTGGCCATCCGGCTAAATAAAGACTCTTCAATTTGGATAAAACTGGGACTTGGTGAGTTTTCAGAGCCCCCTGCCCCACAGCACAAGTTTCACCTGGTCTGAGGTGACACTCCAGGGCAGATGCTCCTTCTTCGGGGGCTCTGCCCTGCTCTGATGGCCACGGCTACCCCTGAGAGCAAGAGGAGGCCTCGGGATGGCTGAGCCCCGGGGGCACCTGCCACGGCCCCAGGACCTCGACACACAGGTGCATAAGTTAGAGCAAAACCACATGCTGATGTGATGACCACCACAGATCGCTGGGACGCCACGGTCCAGGTTGATATGCTCCGTAGGAACCACAAAGAAGGCATGGGGCACTTGACTGGAGGCCACCAGGTAGGGCATGGGGTGTCCACTTGGAGCGCATATCTCAGATAAATAAACATGAGAAAGTTTATAAGGACTGTTTTATTTCTGCTTTGCATATACTCTGGGTGGGGCGCTAATGGACATTTGGAGAAGTCACTGAACTTTTTCCATTCCAAGTCATTTCTTGGCACCACAATGAGTAACGAATATTAAAGCAGGAACTCGGGTGTTTGGGGATTTCTTGAGGGCCCACTCTGATTGCAACTTAATTAAGAAGCTCAGCAGAGAAGCACCAGGCTATTAAACAGAGGGTGACAGGGCCCGGTGTGATTCAGGGCTGGAACCTTTATTAGTCTTCTTTGCTTCTATGAAAGCAAAGTGGGTTTGCGTTCCACTTGGGGACTAATCCATTAGTCACTGCAAAATCTCTGAGGACAGGCAGTTCCATTTCAAACCTAATTTGCAGTTGGCTTTTCATTTTAGTGGTTTTGGAATGGAATTCATCTGCTGAACCCTAGAGTGTTGGGTTACCTCGTGCAAATATTTAATACCCACAGTGAAATTTCAATATAACACTAACAATTTGTTTTCCTTGCCAACAGCCTCATTCGTCAGAGCTATTGACCCAGGTCCATAAAGAAATGTCACTCTGGCCCACTTTGTAATAGTTTTATGCAAATAACTTTCAGGACTTAATTCTGTGGCAATGTTTAGGGAGAGAGAAGATAAGCAGGTTGGACCAGGACAGGAGACGCTCAAGAAAGGAGGAGGGGGAGAGGTGGTTCCCGGGGAGGAGGGAGACAGACAGATAAGAGTGTCCTGGGTACTTAGACTAGATGTCCCCTGCACCGCGGAGAGGGCTGGTGAGGGCTGGAGCACTTGACAATGGTGCCTCCAGGAGGAGACAGTCAGACAATGACTGCTGAAGCATCCACTGTGACTCGCCTCATTTTGATTCTTAGGATTTGAGCAGAGAGAAGCCAAACAAAAATCCCTTGAGGGAGCCAAGCTGGCCTGCTAGAGGAAGGGACCGCTGAGCCCACCTGCACAGGGGGGTGGACGGTTCCAGAACTCCCCACCGTCCCAGGCCCTCAGCTCATCTGCCCAGGGCACACTGGTCTGTGGTCACTGCAGGCCTCCTGCCTTCTCCCCTCCCTCTGCTCAATATCCTGCCTCCATCTCCACAAGTGCAGAGCTGCACTTCCTCACTGCATGCAGCTCCTAGGTATCAAAGGGGGTGACTCAGGACATTGGGGTCCTGGGGCCACAGCCCCTGGGGTCAGGGGTCCATGGCGCTCCTTTAGCTGTGGAGAGATGTGTTTCCTACAAATATTCCCTTCATGTTGGAAAATCACCACACGTCACTCTTTACGATATTGATTTGCTTGGATGGGTACTACCCGTGATTCCCCTGATGACTCAATCCCAAGTGCAATTTTAAATCTTTAGAGAGCTGTGTTCATAGTAAATTTAAAATTATACGTATAGTCAAAGACCACAGGGGAGAGCGCCCCCAGGTATGTTCTACTTGCGATGCCCCAAAGCATCTGGGCCTTCTCTGTGCAAACGCATCTTCCCCGTGCAACTGGACCCCGACTCCAGGGGCCACCGGGAGCGCCCATGTGTGCAGGCCATTCTGTGGCCCGGATGATGGCCTCCTGTCAGATCAGCTGGGTTGTAGGTCACCTTCCCCCTGGAAGACGACCTGCATACCTGGTTTCTTAAGGGTCCGCTCAGCACAGAACACGGGCACGAGCATTTCATTCATGTTCGTTACCTTCACGTCCTCCTGCCTCATTTTTTTTTCAAAACCATCATTTTTTTGGCCAAGAACACTGACGCTTTAGACTTCTCACTTCCACTCCTACTTCTGGACACTGGAGTTCTGGTTGGAGATTGTTGTTCATATAGAATCAGAATTTTTAGTCAATTCCTTATTTCTGTGATCATAACCTGGACGAGAGACGATGATCACGGTCCTTCCTGGGTTCCACATGCAGAGTGGAGGCCAGCCGTACTCACCAGCTAAGAGTCATCCCCACCCCCACATCTGCACTTCAGCCAAGCTGCACATGGATCGGGTGCATGTATCCAGATATGCCTGGGCCCCTTCTATCTTTACATAGAACTGCACTTCCTTGCCACCCCTGAGGTTGGGCGCAGCTGTGTGACGGTTTTGTCTATGATGTGTGAGAAGTGTGTGTCATTCTTGACCCAGTGTTCATTAAACTGCCTGCCTCCGTGATTTTCTGGGAACACGTGTCAAGATAAAGCCTGGGTCCCTGGGCAAATGCAGTGCACAAACCCCGCTAGCATACCATATTGGTGTCAATGAACTGTTTCTTATCGTAAGCTGCTGCCTTTGTTACTGCAGCATAAACTACCCCATCCTGTCTAATACCCACAGTCATTTATAACTATTTAAATCTTCAGATGCTAAATCTGAGAATTGAAAAGCCTTACTGTATGCATCTCAATTTGGTAATTGTGATTTTCTTTTCCCACACAAAGCTCCTCAGTCCTTCTTTGGGTCTGAATTTATGCCTGCTTTTGGAAGAAATTCTGGGTAAGCTGCCAAGCTTATGTTCTCTGCTCAGTGTTTGACTTCTGACTAGTGCAGGAGTTCATTTCTAAATGTTTTTCTGCCTGCTGTCCTCCTTTGAGCAGTGGGTCTGTGCTTGCAGGGCAAATCCTCAAAGCCCATGACCTCTGTGACATTTCCTTGAAATCCTATTTTATTTTCTGACCCAGTGTCAGAGACACTGGTCAATAAGCAAGGCTGGTAGCCATCAAAATTGCTTTAATAAGAATGTGAACAGAAAGGTCTTTGCAAAAGGGAGAGCATGTGCAGCTAATGGAGACCAGAGAAAGACAGTCATTATCCCAGGAAACCCAGAAAAACCGATTAGCAAGACCAGAGGTCATGACCCGAAGCCCAGCTACCCAGTAACAGACTCAGATGCCATCCCGGATGCGGGCTCCACTCTGCAGAGAGAGCAGCCTCCGCTGCCTTAACCGCATCAACACTCCACCGAACGGCAATTAGACAATCACCAGTTGCAGAAGGATTAAAAGTCTCCTGTGACCAGAAAGATCTTTTTCTTTCCAGGCACGTCATTGTCTCCTCGTGTGTCTGAGACCTCAGCAGATTAGAGACCCAGCGCCATTAGCCTGAGTGGAACCGGAGCCCTGACCCAGCATCAATGTCCTGAAAGAAGTCAGCTCCTCTGGAAAATTCTTGAGAGACCACATCATCACATTCCAACGGTTGTGGCTTCAATTTTTCCATCAGTTTCTTCAGGTTGGCCTAATTGAAACCACCCAAAGCTACGTGGGTGCTCTGTCTTAAAGGTACAGAGGTTCACCTTCAGGAGAAATAAAGGCAGAGACTTGATGAGGAAATGACTCTTCCTGCAGAACCCGCTGAACCTAGAGTTGCAATAGTGGCCAGCCGCCTGGTGTGGCTTCAGGGCCCCTCGAAGGGCCTCTGCCTGACTCCTGGGCTCTCGTGTGCCTGTGATCCTGTCATCCTGTCAGTCCCTCTCCTTTCCAGCAGCAACAAACCTTTTAACTTAAAAACATCACCTACTGTCGTGCAACCTAACGTTCAATGACAGACTGCATAGGATCCATAGGATCACACCACCTAGCAACGTCCTGGTCATTTTAGTCTGGGTAAACACACTCCACCATGGTCACACCCGGGCAAAATTGCTTGACGATGATTTTTCAGAACTTGCTCCATCATTAAGCAATGCATAACTACAATTGAAAGATTTTATCAGTCAAGATCCTTAGCTGCTTGCAACAGAAAACTTGAGTTAAATATCTTTAAACTAAGGGAATTCATGGCATCAGATAACTGAAACATGCTGGGTCCAGGTGTCCTAATCAAGTCATCAGAATCTGACTAGTGTCTCCTGTTCCTCTTTTTTCCACTCAGAGCTATTCCTCAAGAGCACCTCCTGTCCTGGCTGCAGGACAGCAACTCAGCCCAGTAAAAAAGGGTCTCTGCCCATCCCAGAAGCCACAGCAAAAGTCTCCTTGTACCTCATTGGCCCCAAGCTTGTCACATGCTCTTCCCTGGACCCATCAGAGTGGCTGGGGAAGGAGCCTAATGGTCTTAGTCCACCTGAGGCAGGGTTGTTCCTTCCTGTGGGTGAGCAGGGGACAGTCTCCAGGGAACACTGGGATTTGGCTACCAAAGATGGGGCAGTGGATTCTGTGCAGCCAGAAGACAGCACACTGCAGAGATCACACTCGTCCACACCACGGGGCTGGGCAGAGCAGCTCAGGGCCCTCCTGTCTGGAGACCCAGGTACCTATCACCTGGGACCTTGAAAAGGGAGCCCTGTAGTGCTGGGACACAGAGCAGGAGACCCAGGGCATGGAACGGAACAACAGGCCCGGAAGTGGAAGTTGGCCAAGACTGAGGGCGGGGGCCGTGACCAGGCAAGAGCCACAGCAGGCCAGGGGCAGGACCCCGATGCCCACGCTCGTGTGTAAGGCAGCAGTGTCTTTTTTTCCACCTGCCCCAAGTGATGACATGGTCAGGAATCATTGGTCCCAAGCCACAGGAGCTAACTCCGGTCAAGCTCCAAGAATTACGAATCAGTGGAGGTTCTCAGACTGGAAGGAAAGCCCAAAGGAACATTCTCCAGAAGAACAGGAACCGAGAAGCAACCACAATCCCTTCAGCGTGTCCCTCTCCACAGGTCCAAACCCCCAACGGAGGGGAGCCTGGCCTGAGCTGAGGTCACATGCCCACTCCTGGCCAAGGGGGACCAGAAAAGAGCCAGCTGGATCCACACACCCACAAAGGCACCACCCGCTGGATGTAGGAGGAAACTCCCTGACGACACATCCAGGTGGCAATATTAAGACCCAGTGGGGGGCAGATAAGAGGAGTTAGGGTACAGACGCTAGTCCTTTAAAACATCCTGGATGCAAACCATAATTCACATCATCAGCTGTGGTTCAAGTCACTGCTTCTGGTCTCCATTTCTTCTTGCTTTGTTCAGATGGAGCCACAAAAAGCAACCCCCTTCCGCCCAGGGTTCCAGACCCGAGGGCTGATCTTGGGCACATGAACAAAGACGTAGGTTCCGAAACATCCATCAAATCTCCGTCTGCAAACCTTTAAAAAGTGCAATCGGCTGATGCCCATAGCCAGAAGCCATGGCCTGGAAGCCGGCTGAGGCTGGAATGGACGGGAGAGGTGGCAGTTTGTGCAAGGGTGGCCCAGAAGAGCTACACACAGGCCTAAGATCCACCTTCAGGGGTGGTTCTCGGGGGGCAGGGGAATGGGGTGATAGAGGGTCTGACAAGAAGCTTTGACGGTACTTGCAGATTTTGCTGACTCTAGAGGATGGTTGTGGCATGACACTTTTCTACCTGCCTAAAATACTTAAAATGAAGCCACAGGGACCCATTCATCCAGGGTACCATCTTCTCTGCCCAGCAAGGATGCTGTCCTGTGCAGGTCTGCGTGTCTTCCTTAGAAAACCTCAGAGAGCTGAGGCCTCTTGCTCAGCCCACCTGGCAGCAGACTGCCCCGCTCTGGGACCCGGTGCCTGGGCAGGCTGGGGGAGCCACCGCCCTCCCGGAGAGTCCCACGCTGTGATTTGTCTATTGATCATCGCTCAGGACTCGGGAAGGAGCTGCCGGCTTGGCCGCCTCCCCAGGGCCCTGGACGTCCTCCAGCTGCCCGGAGCCAGGAGAGTGATTGTCAAGTGCGATTCCTGCTGCGACCTGAGAGGAACCACAGCTGGACGCAGAGGCTCATGAAGTCCTCAGAGGCACAGCCGGGTCACAGCGCCTCTGCCCCGTCCCCGTCCCCGTCCCCACACTTCAGGTCGCAGAACCCTGGGTCTTCCCTCACGTAGCCACCGAGGCGTGAGGCCACCTGTCTCTGACCTGCACGGGCCTGGAGTCCAGCATCAGAGATGGACAAAGACCTTGACTTTCAGCAGCACCCCCACCCGGTTCCCTCTCGTGACCCAGCGCATCACAGGTGGACAGCTGATGAAGCCATCTCCGTCCACACTGTAACTGGGGGTTCTGGACACCAGGTCTGTCCCCTAGAACAGAGCTCTGGGAGGGGACAGAACAGGGGCTGGGAGGACGGAGAAGGCCCTGCAGGGAAGCACCAGGCGCCACGCTCCTGCTCTGCCTGGGCCCACGGGAGTCTGTGCTGGACACGAAGAACCGCTTTACCAAGAGTCATAGGTGGGGCCACCCCCTCACTGGGGGGCCAGCTTCTTAGGGGACAGGCCTGCACTAATGGCGAGGTCCGTGTTGTCGCGGAGACTTCCAGGTAGATAGCAGCTTCCCTGGGGGGCAGAGGGAGCAGGGGGGTCGAGGGGCCCTCACCCCTGCAGCCAGTGTAGCTCTGTTGGGGTCTGTTTAACACACAGGTTTTCTATGAGGCTCCTTGAAGAAAGTCTTTACTCCCAGACATTTTGAGAGTGGCCTTTCAGCCTAAGCTGGGCTCCTTTGATTTTAAATCTGTCAAAAACTCATCAGCAGGAAAATTCAGTCAAATCGCATTGTCTGAGTCGGGGCCCTGCACCCGCAGAACTGACCCTGTGTGGGGGTGACCTCTTGTGCACAGCCAGCTACCTCACATCTCAGGAGCTCAAAGCCACACACATTGGTTGTCTCACAGTTTCATGGTCAGAAACCAGGAGGGGGTTTCGCTGGGTCCTCTGCTCTGAGCCTCTCAGGGTTTGCAGAGTGCCAGCAGGGCTGTGGCCTCATCTTAAAGCCCGTCCAGGGCTGGAGGATCTGTGTTCAAGCTTCATCGAGGGCCGACTGTGGGACCGGGCTCCTTGCAGACTGGATCTGAGGGCTGTTGGCAAGCAGGTTGGGGACAAGACCGTGAGTTCCGCCTGGACTTGGGAAGTGATATTCATCACTTCTCTTTGTTAGAAATTAAGTCCCCAGGTCGCCCTCACTCAAGGGGAGGGGATCACCTGAGGACATGGTACCCGGAGGGGGGGACCAATGGGAGGGCTTTCAGAAGCTGCCCACCACCCCGCTCCTGCCTAATTTGGGAAAGTTGTTAGACTAAATTGTGAGTAATTGACAGACTGCGTGTTCTCCTATCTCCCTATTTCAGGAGGCATCTCTCTGCTGAAAATAGCCCTTGTTCACACCATAGTTGTGAACAGAAATTCTTTTGCTTTGCTGGCCTCAAACTCATAGGAAAGTGTGACATTTCAGGCAAAGCTTGTCTCACTTTTTAACTGAATTGTGTCTTTTCTTTTTTTTTCCTAATTGGTGATTTTAGGGAATCTTGAGAAGATGAGGGGTGTGAGGTTGGTTTCCGTTTTCTTTTCCTCCCCTTCATTATGGACAACAAACGTGGCTGGGGTTGCTACCTCAAGATCCTCAGGAGGAAGCAGGTGCTCTCGGGCTGCTTTCTCACCCTCTCTGGTCTCTGCAGAGCCTGGGCAGGGCGGGCTCCTGCCAGCAGGGGCTGCAGTAATCCCACACAGCCACAGCCAAGGTCGGCCCCGGGGGCATGGAGATGAAGAGTCCCTGGCCAGCACTTCTAGGCTGATGACAAGCTGATCTGGGCACCGCACCACATGCTGCTTATCAGACTCCAAGTGGCACTGTGCCCGCCGCCTGGTCCTGCTGGTGGCTCTTGCTGAGGCGGCTGCATCCAGAGCACAGGGGGTGAGTTCGGCTCTCCCTGGGGAGTCTGGACCCCTGGCCCAGGTCCTGGCTGGGCCCACTGTTTGGTTGAGGCACAGACCAGGGCACCATGGAGACGGGGCAGCAGGAGAGGAGCATGACTCATTTGGCTCGGAGCCCAGAAGGCGTCTGCGGAGGCCTCCTGCAGCCGGAGATAAGATCATGGAGACACTGAGTGCAGAAAGTGCCCAGCCTCCAACAGCGCTTCTCCAATCCACCCCCTGAGAAGCCCAGTCATTTGCTGCGATCCCAAGTGTCAGAGAGGGCAGGAGCACCCTGCAGCTGTTGTCCCTTTGCTCCTTTGGTAGGGTGGACATCAGCAGCACCCTCCAATGCTCTGGGTGCCCCTCCCCTGCCAGCCCCACGGCTGCTTTCCCACCCTTGAGATCGTGTATGGACACGTGACCTTGGTTGGCCAAGGAGATCTGAGAGGAAGCACCGAGTCTCGCTTCCAGGAGACTCATTTAGGAGCTGGGATAAGGTGCCCTCGCTGCACCATGGTTGTGACAGGAGTGACGTGGGAGACGGTGGAGCCTCTGTCGGCCCAGACCCCCCAGAGAGCAGGAGTCCGCAGCGAGGCCTGCTAACGTCCAGGTGGGACGTGCAGAGTGCCGCGCGCTGGGCAAGGCCAAGGTGATTCGCTGCTGTGACATAACCTTGCCCGTCCTGGCGAGCGAGCCCACTGTCGCGGTGCTGTCTGTAGACACATGAAAAGCTCGTGACTTCCTTTAAACTCACCCTCCAAAGAAGACTGGGTCACAGGCCCTCCTAACAAAATCAGCCTTGGTATCGACAAGACTGACTTCAGCAAGCAGGGACCGAGCCCCCAAAGCCACCTGGAATGAAAGAGAAAGGAGCACTTAAGAGCTCTGACGGGGGACAGGCACTTTAATGGTTCTGCCGATGGAGGTTTCAAGCTGAAAAGGGGCCATCGCACACGGTTCGAGGTCTATATTTCAAATAACGACAGGAGGAGAAATCTGTGGGACTTAGGTGCCGGGTACCACTTAGGAGTTACTTGAGCTAAATAATTGGTGTCACACAGGGTGGGATGTACATTTTATTTCAGTGTTTTAAGAAGCAGGAAGAAGGTAAGAGAAAATATGTCTGCACCAGAGACTGGACAGCTGATCTCTGACCACAGCCTCGGACATCATAAGAGCCCCAACAGCTTCTGTTCCCCCAGCCAGTGAGCCTTAAAGAGGGGTGAGAGGGACGAAATCATAGAGACCAAGCCTTAAACTGTCCTTATGTCGTAAAACGAAGGCACACGCTCAGCGTGGTGGGCAGGTGCTGGTTTCTTCACTCAGTATTTGGTCCTACGACTTTGAATGAAATCACATCCTGCTCTCCACGGTCCTGGGCTCCACCCAGGCCCACACTTGAAAGGATTGTCACCACCCAAGCCCCCACCTGGTCTTTGGGCTCAGGTCAGAAACCATCTCATCCTCCCGGCTTCCAGGACTGGTTCTGAGAGGGACATAAAGCCAACAAACATCTCCAGAATCCTGGTGGCTTAAAACAAGGAAATGTCCACTCTCCTCGTCCCCCCCACCCCCGGGTCTGAGGCACCTGCATGTCTTTGGCAAGTTCGGCTGCACAGGTCTCCAGTTAGGGCTCGTGGGGCACCAGGAGCTCGTCCTCCTCATGCTCTGCCCAGGCATCCACCAAGCATGTCCCCAACCTCCTCATGTCCCCAAGGAGGTCCCACAGCCAAAGCCGGAGCCCTGAGATGAGGATGCTACCCTGTCTCCCTCCAGGGTTCCACCTCGGAGAGCACAGAGAAGGGACAGCTCTGCTGCACCCCGTGGCGCTGAACCCCTCAGTCCCTGGGTTAGTGCCTTCCTGTGACATCACTCGCCTGTGACACAGGGGTGCTGGGCGAGACGTCTGGTGGCCCCATAGCTCTTGGCCCCGCTGGCAAGAGGGGTTCATTCCTCTTTGAGAAGAACCCAGAAACCCTCCCGGTGAAGCAGAACATGGGTGAAAGGTCAGGGCCCACGGCAGCAGAGGTGGGTCAGACCCCCGCCACCTGGCCTTCCTGCCCCAGTGGTGCTCACTGGGTGCTGGCCTCCGGTGGGAGCCATGACGCCAGAAAACTTCCCCTGAGGTCAAGGCCACCCCGTGTAAGGGGGCAACTGAGCCAAAGATTCACAAAGTGGAATGAGCTTCTGTTACTTTCAGACATTCATGGTCACGGAAACGCAGTGCTCTTGTCCTCCTGTGGACACCATTGATCAACGTCTAGACTTCAGTCAGACGGCGGAGCCAGGCCTGCGAGTAGGAAGGACCTGCCCTGGCACTTCTCCTCCATTCCCACCCCTCAAAGCACCCCACATTTCAGTGGCGTTGATCCGGTTGACGACTGTGTGCCATGCGTCTTCAGAACCAGGCACCGAGCTGAGCAGGACGCCCGCGGAGCTGGCCTGCCAGGGCCTGGCCCCAGGTCCTTCTCATCCAAGCTCTGAGATCCCAGGCACAAGCCTGGAGCAACCTTCTGCCTGTTTCCCACCAGCCATAACCAGCCACATCCCAACGTGACAACGTGTCTCTCTCTGCACTTCCCGGGTGGGCTCCTTTTAGAACTGAGATGACAGATATTTGCATGGAAAATGTCCAACTATAAAGCGTCCTTCCCCCCCCACCACACTGACATCCGCCCCTGCAGTCGGCAACCAGAGAGCTCATCCCACAAGTAATTTCCTGATCATCAAAATTTTGAATAAATATGTTTTTATTTGCTACCCCCCACTGGGACATCTATCAGCAGCTGTGCTACACCCTGAAGGTTTCATTATCTTTCTAAGATTGATACAAGTCAGCCCTCAGATAACCTTCAGATATATGCCTCCCTGGAGGGCTTCACAGGACCGAGACATCCAGAGGTGGAAGGACTCTGAGATGCCTGAGAATTGAGATTTGCTTCGGTAGGAGGGTGGAAGTGTGCAGAAGTCGGCAGATGACAAGTCACATCAGAGCCTCTTTCTGTCCTAGGAAAACTCTGTGTTCCTGTGTTCAGAGGGGGGTCTCCTGCTCCCCATCCCAAATCCTTCTGATCTAAATGTCATGGAGGTTCAATTCTTTCCAACTATTCAGTTTGGACCAGCCCTGGGTCTAACAGAAGGTGATGCGGTCAGAATCAATCCCGGGTCTTCCGTGGGATTGGAGAGCCAGCCGCTGCCCCAGGGAGAATCCCCGTGGACCTGAGTGCTGGTACCAGGCACTTGCCCAAGCCATATTTGAGCACCATGTCCAGCTGGACCTGACACCCGCCTAAAAGAACCCCAGAGACAAATGGGAGCGCTATTTCTAATTGTCACAATGACTAATTAAGAGGCATAAATCAGGATTGTCCTGAGTCTTGACTTCTCTCTGCGTCCCGTGAGACAAGAAATCCTTCTCTCGATAAAAGCCACTAAAAGATAAAGGACGAGGGATCCTGGCCAGGCGTTTCTTCTGCTTCCATTAGTCACAAAGCAGTCTGTGACGTACTGGGAGGTGCACAAAGTAAATTCAAGTCTGAGCTGGGCCACTTTGGAGATTGGAAGGGACCACTATTCCTAATTTGGAAGGCAGGGGCTGGGGGTAGCTCAGGAGTGCGGTGTTTGCTTGAGGCTCTGGGTTGGGTTCCATCACTCAGACCAGGACCTGCGCTCACCTGTACATGGAGTGTGTCCCAGGTGGCAGGTCCTGTGCTGTGCTGGGGCCAGTTCCCAGTGTGATAGTAGGAGCAAATGTGACTCCATTTTGTTTTATGACTTCATCCTGTAAAACAACCATGCCAAGTAGAAGAGTCATGACTGGGGCAAGATGTTCTTTTCCTTTTGCTATAGAAACCTTTAAGAACATGGAACTACCTAATGGGACATTGTTTCTGTAACTAGGGTAACGGGGCTCCGTTTCTGTAACTGGGATGACTGGGCTAACTGAAAGAATTCCCCACGCAAAGACACTTCGCCGGGAGAATTCCAATTTTATTGCAAAAAGCTGTGTGCTTATATAGAACTAAGGGGAGATGGTAGGGTTTAGATAAATGGCAGGCAACCCGTTTATTGGCAAGTTCTTTCAGATATCAGCTCCGGAGCCCAGGAATTAGTTCTCATTGGGGCTAAGGTTCCCCGCCAGCGAGGTTTGAAATTGGCGCCGGCGGGAGAGTTCACACGGGCGGGAACTTTTCGCGCCACTGCAGAAAAGAAGAAGGTAGGAAGAAGAGGTGCTTAGGCGCCATGTTGGGGTTTTTTCTCTGGGATATGGCTGCCGTTTATACTTTTCCCAACACTAACTGTGATTGGTTAGGCTTCCCTCCGCTTGACTGCACTGTCCCGTTTCTGTAACCTGGCTTGCTTGCATTGGCTGGACCCCCGAACATCCCTTTTCAGGCTTATAAGGAGTGCCCTTGCAATTGTTTGGGGCTGATCAGGGGAACAGCTTTATATTCTGGTCAGCCACCACCGGTGTGCTTCAATAAAGGCTTGATTCAATTATACATGAGTGGTCTGGAAGTCAGTTTATGAAACCCTGGGACGAAGCTTTAACTATAACACCAGGAAGCCTGTTGTCTTCGTAAAAGGCTCAAACACCTAAGCTCACAGTCAGAGCACAAGACACCCAGGGGGCCCACAGGTGGGGCACCTGCTCTCTGTCCCTTTGAATTGTGGCCACGTTCTCAGAGTTTGCCTTTGCTCTGCAAAACTCAATGACGGTGAGTTTCCAGACGGAGCGGCTGGCTCACCCTCCTGGCTGCCCGGCCCTGACTGGGAGCTGCGGTTCCACGTCCTGCTGCTCTCTGTCCCTATCCTGTTAGAGCCTCAGCCCCAGAGAGTTAGAGATGGAAACCCTCGTCTCTGGTCCAGAAGACGTGGGGACGGAACCCAGAGGGGCCTGGCCCCCATCTCCTCCTTCCTGCCGTATCCAATGCAGCTTAAAGGAGCTCCCAGTGCCAGGGAAGTGGCCCTGGCTCCAGTTTGGCACCTTTACTTCCCTAACTGACTCATGCTAAGAACTTTCCTCCCTGGGGGGCTCCACAGGAGTCTGATGGGAATTGTTTTCTGAGCGGACTATTCCACACAATTCCAGGGTGTCTGGCCCACGCTGCAGGGCTGCTCCAGGGGTTGGCAACGGGCATCAGCGGGGGCTTAGCATGGTCACCATATATTTTGTGTCCTGACTTATGAAAGTGCAAGGTTTCTCCAGTTCTGCTGTCCACTGACCTCTAATAATGTGTGTTCCTAACAGTGCTGTGGGCTCTGAAGAGAGTGGGGGAGTTTATGAGCCATCTGCCTAAATTTTTGCTGGCGAACACTTTCAGATGGCTTAGTATCAAAGTAATATAAAATAATGCATTCAATGGGCTCACCCCAATCAGCATGCCACTCCCAGTGTGGGTAACCACTTTATTAGTTCTCAGTGTAACAAGCATAGGCAACATCATGCACATTACCTTACATCACCTCCATTCACACCCCAAAGCCACCTCCTGTATGTAATGCCATGCACTTGCTCCAAAGTAGAACTAGATCCTGCACACACGTAACAATAACTATCCCATGGCCCCCATCTGTATCAATGTTTTCCAATACGTACTCATTCCAATTTTTTTTTTTTTTTAGGAGAGAGAGAATCTTTTTTGTAGATGGACACAACACAATGCCTTTATTTTTATGTGGTGCTGAGAATCGAACCCGGGTCCCGCCCGTGCTAGGCGAGTGCTCTACCGCTGAGCCTCAATCCCAGCCTTGGGTTTTATTTTTAATCAGTCTCCTATGAAAGGGTGTTTGGCACATTTGTCCCTTGGTTCTCTCAGGGTTGTGATGGGTCACCTTGGTCACAAGTCTTCATATCTGAACACTTGCAGATTAACTCACAGGAGTGGGGATGCTGACTCAGAGACAAAAGCATTTGCCATTTTGTAGGGATGGCCAAAATGTCCTCCACAGGGGAAGCAGGGTGTCACCTGCTGGTAATGGTCAGGAACACCTGTTTCCTCACAACCTCATCAACATGGAAATGGTCAAACTTTGGAATTCTCTCTACCAATATAACATGTGATCATGAAAGCCATATGTTAAAATGGCGTCAAGGGACCCACAAATTAGGTACCCATCTGGCATCACTGGTCACATCTGGGGAGAGGGAGGGAATGGCATCAGCTCTGTTGGATTCTGCCACGCGGGAACCACACCTGAAAGGACAAAAAGCTACATGAGGGTCCCGTCCTGCCAGGCCACCTGCCTGTGGGAGGAGCCCTGGAGTTCAGCACGACTTTCCTGGTTCTATCAGGCGGGTGGGTTTGGCGGAGACCGGGACCCAGCGCTATGGCCTGCTCTTACTCATGGCACGTGCACTGGGCCAGCACACTGCGGGGCTTCCTGGGACTTGCTGCAGGAGGAGAGGGTAGGTACAATTTCCCTTGCCTTCCTGAGCTACCAAGGCGACTCGAGGAAGTGTGGCATACCTCGCACTCTGACAGGTAGGGGCCTCCTTTCCCTTCCTGGGATGACGCGGGATGTCATACCCAGAGCATCAATAACAGAGAGGCTCCTTCACACCAACAGCCCAGAGAGGCAGAACTTAGCCCCGCCCCAGATCGCTCTGCTCCTGGATCGCCCCGCCCCTGATCGCCCCGCCCTCCGATCGCCCCGCCCCCGGATCGCCCCGCCCTCCGATGGCCCCTGCCCCTGGATCGCCCCGCCCCTCGTTGCTCAGCCCGACCTGGCAGTTCTTTCCGCCGCGCTTTGGTCTGATTCCGCTCATCTGTCTTATAACTAATTCAAGCTGAAGTCTATTAGGCGAGGCAGTTCCTGGCCTTTCTCTGTGCTTTTCCACAAATCATCGCAGCCAGTTCTTTATACTGTCGTCGTTCATTGTTTTTCGTTTTCAGGAACCATCAGCTGAAAAGCTTCTGATGACGTTCAGGGAGATGTCACATCCTTTGTCATGTTCTCAGAGAAAGATGTCAATTTGGAGCCTTATGGGACGACATAGATCACATACTAATTTTTTTTAAGAGAGCACAGTGCACTTGCCAGTATCTGCCTTTACTTCCTCACACACAAAACTCATTCTTTGTGTATGTTTCTGGATAAACGCATGCCCGACTCTCCCAGCTCAAAGTTCAAGTTGCTCACACCAGCAGCCTTGGCACCGTGGTGAGGCCCAGGTGGTCTCGTTGCTCGTGCACACCACGCCCGACCCATCATACCTTAAAAACCTATCCAGCTTCACCTGCTTCTTCCACTCCGGCTGCTGTCAAGACTCTGTCCTCTCTGTCTCCTGGGGTCGTCATCTCCTGGACCCCTTCCCCAGTTTGTTCTTAACAAAACAGAGTGGTCCTTTTAAGTATAATCAGATCAAGTGACTCCTGTGCCCCAAACCCTCCTCAGTCCTCCCCCTGTCACTCAGATAAAACACAGATCCTCACAGTGGCCCTCGAGGCCCCACATGGCCTCACTTCCCCACTTCTCTGGCCTCCCCCATACACTTGTCTTCTTCTTTCTTTCTTCTATGATCTCTTGCTTCTGTTCAAACAAGGTCCTGCCCCCAGGGCCTTTGCACTCGCTCCCCCCTCCACTTGAGAGCATTTCCCCCCAGATATCAGCTTGTCTCCCACTGTCTCAGCTCCATGCCACTGTCCTCTGAGGACCCCACTCACCCCCCAAGACCACCATTCCTGTCATTTCTTTCCATTTTAGCACCTCCTGGTACACACTAGATACATTGTCTCTGTGCATTGATTGTCCCTGGCCAGAACAGGAGCTCCATGTGTCTGTCAGATACTTCAGTTTTGATCCTCTGCTTGATCTCCAGAGCCTTCCTGGCACAGAATACATAATAACTCCTTGAATGAATGAATGAGGTTCGGTTTGGAAGCCTAGCACCAGAGCACTCCTTGGCATCCCAAATGCCCAGTGAAATGCAGACCGGGGATCTCAGAGTATCCACATTTTGGAAAAAAAGCCCAAACTACAGTCCCACAGAAGCTTTTGATTTATCTATTTATTTATTTTAAATTTTAGCACCCCCAATCTTTAAGGTTTTTGGAGAAACCAGCTCCACGCAGCCCAGCATTAGCGTCATGACAGGTGTCCCTTTGCCCGCTCAGCAGCCCCTGGAGCTCCCAGCCCCCATGCCCTCTGGTCTGGAGTCATTTGCACTTTGGAGAAAATGAGGTGACGTGAGGAGTCGCTGTCTTTGTCAGTCGAGGCCGAGACACCAGCGATGGATGTCAGCCGCAGCCGGGTCGGGACGAGGAGCCGCTCTGCGGGAACGCTCTGCATAATTGGAAGGCGACGTTAACAGCAATGAGGACAATTAACACGATCGTCCAACCGTCTATGAAGCAGATGCCGGAAAATAAATGGAGCCGGGTTCTAACGAGCTCGGCCTGTTACTCAGCCCTCTCCCCAGCTGGGCGGCCCTGGACAAGGCTCCTCCTGACCTTCCCCATGTGAAAAGCATGCCGTATCAAGAGGAAGCCTTGCTGCCTTAGGGGCAGGGGAGCGTCCCTCCCCCGCAGGCCCAGAGGACTCAGCCTCTGGACGCAGGCCCAAGGCCCGTCCTGCCAGCTCTGCTCACTGGATACCCACAATCTCCTGGAAGTGGCTCCTGGAGGCCCCTCAAAAGCCCTGGGGGTGGGGACCATGGCTCTCCCACCTCCCACATGTCACCTCTGGGCAGAAGCTTAGGAGCCAGTTGCTGAATGACAGGCCCCTTTGTCCTTCCCCGGGCTCTCATAGGAGCTGGAGGCAGGAGCTTCCCTTGACCTGTGTCCCAGAGCAGGGCTGAGGCTCTGCTCCCCGCTGTCCCCACTGAGATGGACGTGCACCAGAGCCCACCTTCGCTGGCAAAGCCTCAGGACGCGGTGTCGTCTGGCCTTCCAGCTGCATCTTACCCTTATAGGTGTCCCTTTGCCCGCTCTGTAACGTAGACAGTGCCGCAAGGAATGTCCTTCTCCTAGTCTCCTAGAGAGGGTGGGTGTGGCTCAAGGTTAATTTTTTTTTTCCCAACCAAAGGTGTATCCCACAAAACTGTATTTTCTCTTTGAAGAGTAAGAAAAAACTTTCTGCTAAATAAAGTTGCATTTGAAACCTCTGAAATGCCTGAGCTTAAAAGCTAATCTAATCCATCACTCCCCTTTAATAAGAAGCTCCAGGTAATTGGCAGCATTGTCGTCCCAACCTATATTCTTGTTGAATTAGGCACAGTCACAGTTTGAGGCTGGCCTTGGGGTGGTGAGTCTCATGCTTCTTGACTTAAAAGACCCACAGGATTCGTCCTGCTGTGAAGAGAGAAATCCGGAGTCCTCTGCCTGCCCTCACAATGAGCACATACAAAACTTGGTTGCACCTAGATCTTCAGCTGTGGGAAATGGCAGAATAGTCACCCAGCAGCTGTCCCCTTGTCCCAGAACCCCAATGTCAGTTTTCATTTTCTTCCCTATACTTAGCCCAGGAAGGGGCCAGGCAAGGTCACTGACAACCAGAGAAATGCACAGGCTGCAGCCCCCCCCCCAGTCCCTCCCCAATCCCTGGAGCCCCTGCTTTTCCCCCAGGATAGTTTTTCTGGGAACCCTGGGAATCCCTGGCCAGTGGACCAGGATGCTTAGCCGCTGATTTGACTGTCACAAAGGTTCATCAAGCTCCAACAGCTGATCAATTAATCACTAACAGATGTGGGCAGGTTTTCACTCCCTTTCAGGCCACAGGACATGCTATAGACAAACTGCCAAGTCGTTTTAAAGCTGTGAACGTGTGGACTGCCTCTGAGCCGAGTCTCTTCCAGCACACAGCAGGTTTGGGGCTTCATGCCTCTCTGACTCTTCGTAAAGTGGGAATGGATATGTGGGGAGCAGAAACCACGATGAGATGGCTTCCGGTTAGGACAGCAGCGAAGGAAGTGTGGACAGAAGCAGAGAAGTCATCACTGACCTTCCCAACGACCTCTGAGTAGGAAGCAAGCTCTGTAAGACACCTGCGTTGTACTAACCCTCAGCCTGGCATGGGACATGGTCAGACAGGGGTCCCTGTGTTTGCACTTAAACTGCCATCATTTCCAGGCATGGCTGGGGGTGGGGAGGCCTGGGCCATGCAGAGAGGAAGCAAATGGCTCATTTACAAGTCCCTTTCATGCTTCATTGACAAGAGGAATGAGAGAATGGCAAAAAGCTAGCGTGTGTCCAGCACTAGCCAGAAATTCACCCTCAGAAATCGATGTGACACCAACAATGATCATGACATGTTCACGTGGCTTCCCTGGCGCTAACTTCCTGATGGGGCTTCCCGACACCATCTCTGCACCCTCTGGGAACCATACACGGGTAAATAAGCCCTCACTCTCCCCGTCTTTTTGTGGGGCTCAGGCCTAAGGGTGGAGCATGTGACCTGGTCCCGTCACTCAGCTGGGGAGTCCCCCAAGCTCAGAAGTGGATCAGGACAGCAGGGGACAGGAGCTGGTCCAGGCAGGGTGAGGCCGTCCCTGGAGCAACAGTGAGGATGGAGCCCCCCCGGGGGGCAGGTGCTGTGGGATGTCCAGGCTCCCCACCCATAGTCCCTGGGGCAGCGGTGGAGAGCGCCAGGCCTTGCTTTCCCATCCTCCTGGGCAGCCAGGGCACGGTGCAGCCTTGGGCCAGTCCCAGCCAGCAGAATCGGGCGGCTCCAGAACCGACTGGCTGTTGGGGAGCCTGAGTGGGAGGGGCGGGGGTCTGGAAGATCCACCCCGTCTGGTGTGAGTGACAGTGTTGCCTGACAGGCTCCTCTCCTGCCTTTAGGGGACTGTTGGTGCCACGTGTGGCAGTCATTTTTCCTAAGCAAGAAAAGAAGAAAGGAAGAACTCAGACCTCTGACATGGAGAGTTACTGACTCCTCTCAGAGCTCCTACCTCCAGGCTCCTTGTGTGGGAAAGAAAAAGAGCTTTATAATTAAGCTACTTCTCGACAAGATTTTATTACTTATATTCAATCTCATGAAATAGAGCCACTGGGAGTCCTGCTGTGCTCCACTGAGCCCTGGAATGGCACCGTCATAAAGAAGAGCAGAGCAAAAACTGTGTCCCCGGGTCCCCGTGTGGGCCCCTAAATCCAGCCACCCCAGGGCCTGCCGTCAGGGCTGGGCCGTCACAGGAGTTGTGCAGCTTCTTTGGCTGATCCCATCAGAGTCGGGTTCCTCTCAACGTTGCCTGTGTCAAAACTGAGAACTGCTGCATAACCAAGAACAGCCCGGAAGACCAGGACCACTGTGCGCCCACACCTAACAAAGGGCTGACTTAATGGGAAATAAGACAATGAAAATGCATAAATAATTTGATAGAAAACGGATAAAGGATATGAATGGAGAGTCTACAGAAGAGAAAAACAAATAACCAATAAACATGTGAAAAGATGAGAATTTGATTTTTTAATCAGACAAATGAAAACGGCTGTGAGATTCACGTATCAGGTTGGCAGGGCGAGGCCTGGAGACTGGGGGGCAGACACTCCTGCTGGCCGGACTCCCTCCGTGGGCGCGGGCATTTGACAGACAACTTGGCAATAGCCTTCAAATTAAAATAAGAGGGTTCATACCTTTTATGCAAATCAGGGTCTGGGCAGGAAAATAGAAACCATTCTAATCTGAAAAACAAATAGCAAGAATCAATTCCACGGATGATAAAAGGAGGGAGGGGGGAGATGGCAGGCGCGGAGGGAAGCCAGAATGGGGAAGCCACCCGCAGCTGCAGGGAGATGAAGAAGCAGGGCTGCTGGACCCAGGGCTGGGCCACCCGGGAGAAGGCCCTGAGAAGCCCTGTTCAAGGCAAAGCACAGAACACCCAAAACCAGTGTCCTCAGCTGGCGCAGTGGGGCACACCTGCAATCCCAGCAGCTCAGGAGGCTGAGACTGGAGAATCACAAGTTCAAAGCCAGCCTCAGCAAAACTGAGATGCTAAGCAACTCAGTGAGACCCTGTCTCTAAACAAAATACAAAGTAGGGCTCAGGATGTGCTTGAGTGCCACTGAGTTCTATCCCCAATGACCACCCGTCCCCAAAAAAAAAAAAAACAAAAATAAAAAACAGTGTCCTGGCTTTTGCATCCAGAAAGATGGAGTGGACATAGTGCTCCCTATTCTTCTTGCTAAAGACAAGGAACCCCCTGGGAATTAGGTGTGAAACAAACATAGGACTCTGGTGGGTGGCAAGGAGACCCCACATGGTCGGGGGGGCTCGGGACAGAAGGATCGCCAAGGTGTGCCCTCATGTACTCTGGGCTGGGCTGGCAGACAGGAAGGGGCAGCCGGCCCAGCCAGGAAGAAAATCTCAAGGAAAGCTGCTTTCCTTAGCTCCAGAGCCAGGATGGGGAGCCGAGCAAGGCAGAACGCTTTCAGGACCAAACCATCACCCCAGACGACCGCAGGGGCAGCCTCCACCCTGCCACCCACCCGGCCAAGGCCAAGGGAGAAAGCTGGACTTCCATCCCATGAGCGGCAGCAAGGCACCCCATCGCCACCTGGTGAGGGAAGGGAGGGCCCGGCGGGGAGCCCAGACGTCCACCCCTGGCAGACGTAAAGAGGCCCCTCCATGACATCAGTGGAGGCCAGGTGAGGACCCCTAGGAGACACCCTGCATCCCAACCCACTGTGCTGCCAGTAGACCCGGGGAGCTGAACCCCCAGTGCTGCTGGGCAGTGCCAAGGAGCCCCCTTGCCCTCTGTGGGGGAAAACGGGGACCCAGGACTTTCACCCGACAACAACTGTAAGGTGAGACTGCAATAAATCATCAAGTGGATCTTCAAGCAGGAGAAGGAACCATCTTTATTCACCAGCTGGCGGGCCTAGGGGCAGGCTGCAAGTCTGCATCCTTCAACTCCCTCCAAGGTCAGAGCACACCTCTATAGTCCCAAACCACATTTTTTTTTTAAACTCACCTTTTTTCTTTTTCTTTTTTTAAGAGAGAGAGAGAATTTTTAATATTTATTTTTTAGTTATTGGTGGACACAACATCTTTGTTTGTATGTGGTGCTGAGGATCGAACCCGGGGCTGCACGCAGGCCAGGCGAGCGCGCTACCGCTTGAGCCACATCCCCAGCCCCCCAAACCACATTGATGATAAGGGGCTGTCACTAGGATTCAAACCACAAATAGACATCATGAGATCTAAACTCATAAGCAGAAGGGGGAGTGGGTCAAAACCACCCTAGCTAAGCACAAGTTAAAGAATGGCTAACATCTAGACAATCATTCTCTGACGGCGTACACTATCCAAGAAAATGGGAACCAAAAAGAGGACAATTTTCCATTGTCTCAGAGGAACTGAAACATTTGGGTTCTAGCAGGTTGTGCTAAGCAGGATCAGGATGGCAGAGGCGGAGATTTCTCGTGAGAGAAGCATTTCTTACATGGCATGGAGTCTGTTTGGTCACTGCCCACATGGCCTGGCCCATGACACAAGCAGACACTGTCACCCCTCCCCTGTCAGCATGAGGGAAAGGAGGTCCACTGCCACCAGAGATTGGGAGAGATCCGGAGGCTCCCCGCATAAAACCCGGCATGTCGAGGATTCCACCCCAAATCGCCCATCTTACTAAGAAACTGTGTGATGTTGCTTGAAAGGGAAAAGAACCCAGGGAGAACAACCCAGAGGAGGGGATTATCCCTCAAAACACTCTCAAGCACAACTGGAGACGCCTGGAAAGGAAGACACAGGAAGTGTGAGCAAGAAATGGAAAACCTCAGCAGAGAACTAGAAAATGCCGTGAAGAGCCACCTGGGAACCTGAGACCTGACGGATCCCAGCGGCTGACTAGAAAACACCAGCTAGAGGCTCTCTGCAGAGGCACCTGCGGAGGAGTGGCCTGCTCCAAATAAGGGAGAGGAAATGGGAAATGACTGCAGGGAGCTGCAGGGCCCTGCCTCCTGCTCCCCTGGAAGCCCCCCCCGAGGTCAGCGCCGTCACCTGTCAGTCACGGGCCACCATCTGGTTACGGGGCTGCTTGTTTATTTTAAACCTGACCTGTGGCTGCTGCTGTGAAACAATGGCCGTTCACTTCTTAGGCCCCACGGTCCCCTCCCTCCATCAGACAGATCCAGACTCGCAGCAGCATGCCTGACCCAGGTAGAGAGCATGCGCAGCTGAGCCAGGTGGAGGAGACTGGTGCCCCCACCTTCCTTCACATCTCCCCCAGAAACGACTCATCTCCTACTGCTCCCTGGGTTTCCCACAAACATAGCTGTCAGTAACCATCCCTAAAGTCTCTGCCCTGCCACAAGCCACCTCTCAACAGGGCCCACGCAGGCAGGGGACGGCTGCTCTGCTTCAGACGTCCATCTGGACGTTTCCCACAGCTCCAGACCCACCCAGGGACTCCCCGCCCCCGTGTCTGCAGTCCCGCAGTGTCCCCTTCTCCATCGGTGCCTCGTTTGGGGGACTCCCCTCCTCCACACTTCCTGAGGAAGGACACAGGGGAAACTCTGCTCCTGCAGGTCTGGAATGTCCTTACTCCGTCCTCGCCCCTGACCTGTGGCCTACTGTGGTCCACATTCTACCTGGAAGGACATTTCCCAAGAGCTCCGCAGCCCTGCTCCTCCTCCCCCAGGGTCTGGGCCTCGGTGGAGTCAGCTCCTTCTCCCTGCAGGGTTCGGGGTTTTCTCCTGCTCCTGGATCTTTCTCGATTCACGAAGCCGTTCCCAGCGCTGCATCTTTTAAAGTTAATTCTTCCAGGCATGGGGGGGGGGCAGAAAGCACGTCCATCTGTCAGCTCTGTCATAAACCTGAGCCGCAAAATTCCAAAACTGACGAAGGGAGGACATCTCCATATCCACCACCCTCTCTTCCTCCCTCCCTCCTCCCTCCTCCTTTTCATCTTTCTTTTTTTTTTTTTTTTCTTTTTGTAAAGTTAAAGTCACATGGCCAGATCCAGTGCCATCAACACCTGGGCAGGACAGCAAACCCCTGAGGGTCACTGAGAACTCCTTCCTTGTCCCTCCAAACTCCTCAGGCTCCCAGGAGAAGCCCCAGGCACCACACCCAGGCAGCCTGAGGCAGGACAGGCCTGTCTTCCCCCCCTCCGAGCCCCCCCCAGGTCCTCCCCACCAGAGCAGCTCCGTGGATCTGGAAGCAGATCCACACACAGCTCCCTCTCCACACTGGCCTCCAGTTCCATCTTTAAGTTTTTTTGGGGGGGCACTGCAGAAATAGATAAATACAGGAGTGTGCAGATGGATGGATTCCTGCCCTGCTCCGGAGCCCCAACCCCACTGGTCTGTTCCCAGACGACCGAGATCTGAATGACCAGGATTCAGGAAGACCTTGGCTCTGCTGGGCCACCTGCAGGAGGGCATGGGTCCCCGACTTTCACAGCCATTGTGCAATTTCTTGCACTGTGTTGATTGTCTACCTTTATCAGTCCCTTGCTAAGCACTGAGCCCATAAGAACTAAGCTGTATGTTTTCAACTTATGGCTCATTTTTCTCCCCTTGCATTCCAGAGAATAGGTTATTATCTCTCAATACAGGTCTGGAGCGTATTAAAACTCCAGATTCTCAATCCCCACCCCCAATCCATTGAAGTTGGGCCGAGGGAATCAAACATCTTTTTAGCTCTTAAGGAGATTCATAAATACATCTACCTGCAAAACAACTTTGAGGTAGATGAGAAACAGACCTTCCAGGCAAAACATAAGACTAGTTCTTCTCTTTAGGAATTTAACCTGTTTACATGTAATGTAAATATCCCCATGATTTAACCTTACCTTCTTACCGTTGCTTTTATATGTCCATCACTTTTTAATCTCCTTTATTGACTTACTTATATTGATCAATCATTTTTTTTAAATCATCCGATGTTGTAATCTTCCTTTAGGTTGTCAGTTTCAATTCTATTATTCTTTATTACTATCCTACAGATGATAACGTGAATCTATGACTTATTAAGACTACCTAAATTACAATTTCCAAAGTTGATAACAGAAGAATTTACTCCTTAAAAGCATTTAATCTCCTTCCTGCCAAATAATTTAATTCTCTGTATGTTACTAACCTACAAAGCCAATTATCACAGTTTTATGCACTCATATTTAATTCATTTCCCCATGTATCAACCCTTTGTGTTGCTCATCGTTCTTCCTGAATTTTTCCATTTAGCATCATTTTCCCTTCTTCCTGGAAAACTTAGTGTTTAATGTCAGGCAGATCAACTGGCCATGAATTATCTGGTTTTGCGTACATGAAAGCATTTATGTCCTACTCACTCCCAAAGGATGTTTTTAACAGGAGGTAATTTTAGATTGACAGCTGTTTTCTCTCAGGACAAATATGTTATTTTATTATTCTCTTGTTCCATTGTGGCTCTTGAAAAATTATCCATCTTTTTAATAATCAATAGATTCTCCCTTAAAGGTAATGTCTTCCATTCTCAGCAGATTTTCCAAATGTGACCAGAGGTCATTGCTTTCTGTTTATCTCACCAGGGGCTCCACATTCTGGTTCTCTGAGACCCATCATGAACTTTGTGGAGAGTCCTCTGTCACACGGTACCTCTGCCTTGTTCTCCTTTCCCTCTTTTTAGGATTTGTGCACTACCTCAGTCCTCTGTGTTTCATGCTCTTTGGGGCATATGCATCCCTCTGGGTCTCCGTGGTTCTGGGTGATACTTTCCACAGACCTGTCTTCTGCTTCGTCTGATCCGGGGTTACCCTTATCTACTGCATTTTCAGTTACTGTTGAGCTATTCACGTGACTTTTCACATAGACCACTTCTCAAATAAAATCCCCCATCATTTCACACTCTTATTGAACATGTTAATAACAGATGATTTAAAGTTATCTTTGATAAACTCATTAACCAACATTTGTGAGTTTTTTCTTCTTATTATCTTATTTTGTTTCTCCCCCCCACCCCCCACCTCCATCTCTTGGTAATTTGGTCTTCTTTCTGACATGCCTTATAATATTTTTTGAATGCTGTTTTTTTTTTTTTAATATGTGTCTCCGGATGATATTAACTTTTCATAGGGAAAAAAATATTCTTTTGGATTCCTGATGTCCCATACTGAGGACAGATTACTGTGATGGAGGTATTTCAAGGGTGAGCTTCCGTCTTTCTGAGATCTGGTTTATTTGGGTTTATTGTTCTTCCTTAGATCAAGTCGAGAGACTCAACAGAAACCACTGTGTATTCTCCAATTCCTGCCCTCAGGGCACTTTCTGTTCAGCTTCAGAGACTGACCCTGCAGTTTAGGAATGAGCCAGTGCCCCAAAGGGGGTCCTGCAGAAACCCAGACTTATTTTAAGGACTTCCATTGTCCCTGTAATCTCTACCCCCAAACCCTGGCTTCCGTGGTGGTCCTGAGCTTGAGGTTTGAACGTCTCCAGATCCATGCTCTTGCTGAAAGATTCTCAGTTCCTGTGACCCTTGGCCCTTTCTACTTACAAGTGGCCTGCTCCTCAAAGGGGGGAACCTCGGGGCGTCTCCTGTTCCCTGGGGCCATGGTCCCCCAAGTCCTGGCAGCCTAAGTTGAACTCTGAGGCCTTCACATCGGTTTGATTTTCCTCCCAGCATACTGATAGTTATTCAGATGTTGTTTTATAGAAAATAAGGCTCTCGGTGAAAGCCGCCATCTCTCGGAGCCGACATTCCCTAAATTACATGAGCCTTGTGGAAGTACGAAGCAGCAATCCCCAGAGATGAGCAAGCCCAAACAGAGCACCTACGCAGAGTGTCCCCATTTTTAATGTGCAAGTTCTATTTGTGCTGAAAAACAGAAGCATAAAATGTTGACACCTAATTACTGTCAAAACACTGCTTCAAAAATATTCAACAATATTTTTAAAATTGAGGAATTGTGGTTTAGATGAGTCAGGCCAGCGGCTGGGTTCACATCCCGCCCTTGCTCCCACCTCATGGGCGCCCCTCATAAATTATTTAACCCTTCGAGGTCAGAGTTCCCATCTGGAAAGTGGGAGGGTAAGGGGACCTTGCTCATGGGATTCGTGGGAGACTGGACCAGCTGACATACAGACTCTGAAGACACTGACACGCTGAATCTAAGAAAGTGGTCGTAAAAACAAACAAACAAAAATATGTTTTTATGTATCAGTTAAAATAATTCTAATTTTAAAAAAGCCCGTGAAACCAGCTTGCAGACAGAGTCCCCCGAGCTGACTGAGCCCACAGCCTCCTGTACAGCACCCGTCAGGCCCAACCTCCCTGCGCTCCAGATGGGGCAGGAGTGAGGTTCAGAGGCGGGAGGGGACTGGCCAGGCACAGGCACAGCTTGTTGATGTAAAACTAGGTCAAGGACTGGAATAATTTTCTTTAGATGATTTAATCAATTAAATCGTGTGCCCTGTAAGCCAAGCAGCTCAGTTCCGCTGAAGGCAGAGGGGTCACATCTCCCTCAAACCAGATCATTCTCTGGCTGGGTGCCAGCCCGGCTCCGCGGCCACCATGAGTACAGCCCCTGCTCTGGCTGTGAGAGGAGAGGGAGCCGCTCTCGTGGCTCCTCTGAATGTTTAATAATGCCCCGATCTTCAGATGGCTGGTAATCAGACCCAAATTAGCCTGATACGCAAAGCCAGACGACAAGGGGGGGATGGGGTTTCTTTAATGAAAATTTCATCAGTGCAGATTTCTCATTGAATCTGAAGGTCTTGGCCTGAAGACAGCTTCCCAGCAGAGCCGCTGTGACATTGACCTTTATCCCTCAGAGACAAGAGCCAAGGCAGGTGGCTTCACTCACTAGGTGGCACAGGGGATGGTCCCTGCAGGGGAAATGAAGGGAGAGGCTGAGCCTGGGGAGCCGGCTGGGGCCTTTCCTTCTGAAGGCTTCCTGCTCCAGGTCTGGGCTCACACAGCTCCTCCCTCCCCCACCGCTCCTCCTGGACCCCCACCCCACTGGAGGACACCTGGGTCCCCCGACTGCTCACAGCAAACCCCGGGTCCTCCTGCTTGGCGCTCCTCACACCACCTGCCTTAGTCAGTTGCTGCTGCTGTGAGAGAAGGCCACGGACTGAGTCATTTGTAATGAACGAAAGGTTGTTTGGCCCACGGTTCTGGATGCCAGGAGGATCGAGGGGCCACATTCTGGGGAGGGCTTTCCTGCTACATGGTGGCCTGACATGGTGGGGGCACAGCATGGCGTGAGAGGGAAGGGCCTGAACTTGCCCTTCCTAGGAGCCCCCTGGGATGACCACTCGATCCTGCAAGGGCCACTAACCCATCTGATCACCTCTTAAAGGTCCCACCTCGACACTGGCACTGGGAAGGCAGGTGTCTGCAGAGCTGGAGATCAAGGGGCCTCAACAAACCAGGGACCAGGGACTACATGACACCAGAGCTAGAAAGAGGCCAGACCCGAGGGCCTCAGAAGGGAGCAGGTGACAACATCTGACCCACCCGGTCACAGACACATCCTGCCATCGGCCCCAAGGGGAGGGATGCTCGGGATCTGAGCCACCATGGTGGTAAGGGCCACAGCCACCTAGGAGTGAACAGGAGGCCATCAGAGGTCACGTGGTCACATTTCCATTAAATGCCAGGAAAGTCAGGATTCTAGAAACTTCGTCAAGGGCGTGGCTTCCTCCAGCTGCTGTTCCCAGAAGACTCTGGGGCCTTCATCAGTCACAGCTCGACAGTCACCTTGGAGTGCAGCTGGGAGAGAGAGGGAGGAGGGAGGGATGGAGGGATCAAGTGAGGGGTGGGGGATCGAGGACAGAGGGACCACGCAGCCTCAGCGCTCAGGTGAGGCAGGAACTGCTGTCCCCTCCTCGGCGTTCTCTGGACAGGACTCTAAATGTCCAGCCAGTTCTGTATATTTACACTTTGAGAGCTGGTGCTCCTTGGTGCTGGATGTGGGCACAAAACTCCTTCTAAGAAGCCAGCCGTGGTCCCCTCTGTGAGGACTTGATGACTTTCTGGAGCCCAATAGGGCCCTAAGAGTGACGATGTGACGACAGCAGACGTGGCGCCTCCCCTGTGCCAGTCAAGGGCACAGGGCACCTGCTCCAGGCTGGGCCTCGCCCTCTGAAGGCCACGGCCCTCTGCTGGAGAGGAGGAGGGTGAGGGAGGACCAGCCTGGTCAGAGGGAGCTTGTGGCCATGTGCCCAGGCCTCTTCCCACAGGCCGTCCCAGAGAGGCAGCGCCAGGGAGACAACGGCTTTGCCCCTGGCCAGATGGCCGGTGGTTCCTGGGTGTCCTTGGCCCTGGTGGGCCTGGCCTGAGGTGAACAGTGTCCAGAGGGCGCTGGTTTTCCTTGAGTTCCCGTCTGGATGGAGCCAAAGCGGGATCCTAGGAAGAGAGATCTCATGTCACCTTGGAAGGGACAGCCAGGGACAGAGCTCTCACTTTACAGAGACCCCTGCCCACCAGCCCCAGGCAGCTGCCGCCCTGCACATCCCGAAGGCAGAGACGGGAGAGTCCAGCTCCTGTGGGGCAGCCACACAGTTCTGAAGGTGCCTCCCCACGGGGTCTGGGAAGGGTGTCGGTCGTGGGGGGGAAGCCAGGCCCCTGCCTCGGAGTAGCTGACCCTCTCCTGCTAACAGTAATTAAAAGGGGGAAAAACGCAATAGGTTGGGTTGGGCTACGGCTCATATGGAGCCCTTGCCCATCGTGTCAAGGCCCTGGGCTCATCCCTAGCATCAGGGGAAACAAAACAAAACAACAACAAAAAGAAACGTACTCCACCAGAGTGCACCCCGTGTGGACCCTGAGGGCTCCTTGGCTATCGCACAGATGCAATCCCCACAGCAGCCGGTCGTCCTGGCCACTGTCAGGGGAGTTCCGGCCTCAGCCACGTCACTTTTCTACCCTTTTCTAAGTCACGGCCTCCTGGTGTCCTCTCTGGGGGAAGCGGCCATCCTGGTTCTCATTCCGCGGGTCCTGACAGCCCCGAATGGAAAGATTCTGAGGCCAGCCGGTGGCCTTCCTGGGATACACATTGTCAAGATCCAGCTTATTTCTTCCAGAAAAACAGAGGCTTCATGAACTCAGGACTGACTGGTGGTTTATGTCTTCAGAGGTCAGGGGAAGGCGAGTAAATCATTCTTTCTTTTTAAACATAGTTTTGTTTTTTGGCAGCAAAAATGAGGCAAACTAGAAAGGGCATTAGACTTAACTGTAAAACAGATAGAAAATCCCTGATTTTTAAGAAAATATGTAAACAGCAAGAGAATACTTACCAGAATGTGTTCATGGATACCGAATCTTGCCCAGACTAAAGTCGTTTTCAAAGCCTCGTCTAAACTTGATACATTGTATCCAAATACCTTTAGTAGACAGGGACCCAGGGGGACCCAAGCCAGTCTTCAGGAAGGAACTCCAGACTGGCCTTTTGATCTCAGAATAGATGAGAAGAAAGCATTTGGAATGTTTTTTAAAAATCTGACAAAACTATCCATTTTGAAGTTTCAAAAAAATTAAGATTTTTTGTTCTCATGAACTTTTTTTTTTTTTTTTGCCAAACATTAATAACATTGAATTGACTTTTCTTCTTAAAGGAAAAAATAAATGATGAAGAGGCTAATGAATTTCCGGCATGGTTAAGCCGCGTTCACAGGAACAGGTGCTCCAGGAGGGTGTCAGGAGGGACCCTCTGCCTCCTGCTCTGCCTTGCCCTGGGGTCCCCAAGCCTGGCATGCTCCTCTGTCCCGGCACCTGTTCACAGCATCAGGAGCCCTGGGAGAAAGATGTTCCTCTGTCCCACAGTTTCAAGGAGACTCGCGGCGTGGGTCTCACGTGTTCCTCCGTCATCCAACTCTGTGCCGAGGGCTCTGACTTCCAAGTGGCTTCACTCTCAGCTGCTGCAGAAGAAGAATCCGAATGCAAACCTGAAACAAGTCTCCACTGGGTGGAGCTCAGCCCTGGAAGGAAGGAGCGAGAGAACTCTCCAGCTCCTGCCTGATCTTCCAGGGCCCCGCCTGGGAGGTGACAGAACAAAAGCAGCCCTGTAGGATTCAGGGAGGGGACCTGGTCCCACCCTTCATGGGACCAGTGTGGAGGAAAACAGGCAGCCCTGAGTGAAAGCCACCACCCAGGGTGAAGCCACTCGGAGCCTCTGTGCTGCTCTTCTGTTTTCCTATTTCATCCTTTCTAGCCCCCAAATCCAGGTCGTGGGGTCACTTAGGAACTGACCAGTTCTTATCTCGGGCTCTGCCAGTTGAGGATCCTGCCTGAAGTCACCATCCAGACCATCAACCTCCAGCCACTAGGGTACCCTCCAGCCTTGTTGGACGCAGCCTGGTTTTGAGATGGAGATGAATTCTGGATCGATCCACTTCAGACGGAGCTTGTGATTATCCTTGGGAACTGAAGCAAACTCACGGGGTAAATTCTGACACTGTCATGTTCCCCTCTCTTTGGTGAGACCACTTTACCTTTCGCTTTTCAGATCTCTCCCATGAACGGCATGATTCAAGACTCGTGTTCTCTGAACCTTGCGTTACTCAGAAGAGTTTCTAACTGTCCTATAATTCTCTCTCAATTTTCCGATGCATCAGCATCTAGAGCAGGGAGATGAGGAATCGCTGCCTCTTTTTTATCTGGCCTCATAATCCCCTCATTTCAGTGTGGCGGGGTCTGGTTTGACTCAAGAGGCACCAGTCTGATAGCCCCATTAAAATGCCGTCCCCTGGCGCTGGATTGGCTCTCTCTGCCACTAGTCACTGGATCCCAGAGGTCACACACAAGGCTGGTGTATTTCTAAGTGTTCGCTGATAGCCGGACTCATTCCCAGGCCCTGAGTTGTCTTCCTTTTCTAAAAGAAGCCATCTGCAACGTTTTAGCCCTTGAGAGCAGTCAGCATGTTTAAAATCCTCACTGATTGAAGAATTATTTCAGACACTCTCTGCTTGATTTACTTGGATCTTACTGAGAGGGAACTATTTTTAAAATGAACGTTATTTTTCATAACTGACGCTTTTCATAACACACTTTCCACAGCGTGACTGACTTTGACAGTGCTCAGGTGCCCCAGGTCACAAAGACCCCTGACTCCCCAAGCAGACGAGTGAGGCACAGACAGACGGTCGCTGTGACCATGGAGTCCCACCCACCCATCACGGAGGGAAACCTAAGTGAACCCTCTGGCTTTGCTTTCTCTTAGTTGACTTAAATATCACTTTTCTGGAGGCCACCCAGCTGGGAAGTACGTTACTGGTCCCCACCAGCTTTGCCGCAGCTGACACCTCTGCGTGTGCGTCACGAGGGTCACTGCTGCCTCGCTTGCTCTTCAGGGGCCTGAAGCCACTTCTGCTGAAAACTCTCTCAGGCCTGCAGGTGTCCCCTGGGACGTGGAACAGGTGGAGACGTGGCCTCTCTGCTTCCTGTTGTGTCTTCCCCTGCAGCCCTAACCTTCGGGTCAGGTTCTGTTCGGCTCCGCACACAGACGTCGACCATGGGGAAACGCTAGGTCCAAAACTGTGCCTAGGTTCGCTTCTCCTAGACTTCCCCGGCCTTCCGCCCTCTGCCCTGGGTCTAAAGGCACCTCCCAGTGGCCATGACAGGAAACACCAGGCCACCTCCTCCTCTTTCTGGGCCTGCCCCCACCCCGCGTGACTCTGTCCTGCACCTAGGACCTCCCAACCCCTGGAGCTGAGAG
The DNA here is from genome assembly GCF_001458135.2 of Marmota marmota marmota. Taxonomy (NCBI): domain Eukaryota; kingdom Metazoa; phylum Chordata; class Mammalia; order Rodentia; family Sciuridae; genus Marmota; species Marmota marmota. The sequence continues at coordinate 6,113,337 of NW_026000026.1, forward strand.
GACCGTCTGCAGCCCAGCACCTCTTCCCTGGCCTGTGGCCACTCTTCTCCCTGACTGGGTTCCTCCGTGGGAGGAGCTTCTGAACTTGGGTTTGGTAACACTGTCACCAACTGGCACTGTGCGCTGAGAGGATACAACGGCAGCTACACAGCGGGAAACCCAGCATTTATCAACTACATCAGGTTGAGCACTTATTCTGTGCCCAGAAGCCCCTTCTAAGTGCTGATCCAGTTAGTCCTCCCAACCCCTCTGAGGAAGTCCTGTTCTCTCCTACCTCAAAGATTATCAGGAGAAACTGAGGCCCAGAGAGTGCACAGAACTGGCCCGTAGGTGGTGTAACCTCACCTGGAACCCAGAGCCCCGGGCCCCATGGTGACCCCAACACACAGGGCCTGGGGAGAGAAGGCTCCGGTGGTCCTGGGCTTGGGGATCCCTTTGTGGCATGGATCCCACGCTGTCCTCCTCACGGTCAAGCCTAAACTCAGTGAGGCAGAGACACTGAAGTTCTTGCCCTGTTCTCCTGCGCCCCGTGGTCAAGTGGCACCTCTGACGGCAGCTTCCCCGTGGACCACAGAGGGGCCGAGAGCCACCAGATGCGCAGGGCAACTCCGGCTCCCCGATGCCTCTGTGGCTCTTCCCACCAGCCTGGCTGCTTCCAGAACCCCAGGAGCATCTTTTATTTCTTCAAGGGACTCCTGTATTCTGAATACGAATGTCAATGTCATTAAAACTCTCTTCTGGGTGCCCAGCAGGCAGCAGGAGGTGAAAACACACAGACACACATGCTCAGGCGCACACAGTCACAGCCATCAAGCGGGTTTGTCCCGCTTGGTGCAGCTGGAAGAGGCTGCACCAAGTTGTGGCCCCGTCTTCTACCCACAGGGATCCCCATCCAACATCTGGGCAGCTGGCAGCCTCCGTCCCCTGAGCACCAGGAGGGAGGGAGTGTGCCACTTGGTGTGTTTGGGGCTGCAAGTAGCAACACAAAAGTCCAACTGCGCTAAACACTCAAGGGAACATTAACTTCTGCGTTTGGGGACCTCAGCACTGGGCTCTATTCTTCTTGCTTGTTTTGCTCTGTCCCCAAATCGAGACCCATCATCCCTTCTGACTTTCTTCAGAGTCTATTAAAGGCTGCTGCAGGACAGTGTGGCAGTCCAGAGGACAAGTGCAGCCTCCTCTGAGGGCTGCAGACAGTCCTCCTGCCTGTCCCTTCAATCTGCCGTTATCAGGTAGAGATGCCAATTGTCAGACAACAGGCGGCCCCTCTGGGACGGGCGGGGGGCCTTTTCCGAGCTCAGCTCCATCCGTCAAGCTGAGTTCTGTCCCTGGGCACTGTCACATCCAAGCTGGCTTCTGGGCTTGCTGTGTCTTCAGTCACCTCCCTGACCCTGCCGAGTGGCCACCCAGAACACTGCCTCGTTTCCAGGGGGTCTCAGTTGCCGCCGCAGCCCGGCTTACAGCATCCACTGCTGCACCTCACGGGTTCCCAACCCGCCCGCAGCCAAGCTGAAAAGACCTGAGCTACAGGGAACACGGGGCCCCTGCGCCCCCCGAAGCCTAGGGAGCTCCAGCCGGGGGTCGATGCTCAGTGGTGAAGGCACCTTTCCAGCTTTTTGTTTTATTCCCTCGAAGGAAGGACGAGGGAGGCCACTCAACTGGAAATCGACTAATTGGTCAGCCTCACAGTCACTCAGCGAGGATTTTCTGAGTCATAACCTTGTACAAAACCCCGTTGGGTGTGACGGAGCACAGAGAGAGACACACCGCCTGTCAATGACAGGAACAGCGACGGCGAGGCCCACCCTGTGCCAAGGACTCGGCCAGAGCTGGGAGCAGGGGGGCCGAGGAGGACCAAGGGCCGCAGGGGTGAGCGGGCCCAGCTCAGGCCCCTGAGTCCTTTACTTTGTGCTGGGCTGGGCTGGACAGACCTGAGCCAGCCCTGACCACCTGGGACGCAGGCGATGCCTGCAGTGGCTGTGGGTCACAGGCCACATGGAGACCAGGGCCACTCAAGGGACTGGGCCATGGGGCCTGTGGGACTCACGGCTGTGATGCTGCCCCCGGGTCAGACCCCTCAGGACAAAGCCAGCGCTGTCCCTGCTCACTCTGAACTGCTCTGGGCCTCCACCTCCGGAGCCCTGAGAACTGGACACTGTGCCTGTCACTGTGAAGGAGGGGACAGGTAGGAGAGGCTGCAGCTGCTCTGGGAGCCCAGAGGGGAGGAGGCGCGGCCACCACTGGGGGATGGCAGGGGACTAGGGTTCCCACTGGCTCCCCTGAGAACTCTGGCACTCACTGCAGCCAGCCAGGGGTCTCGAGACCTGAGGACCAGCCTGCCAGGGGCTGGCTCTGCGTCACACGTGGGGCCCAGCCGTGGGCTCCCCGTCCAGCAGAGGCCCCTTGTCACTCACGTCCCTGCACAGTGTGGGGGACTCGGTGAGAGGGGGAGCGTTTACTGTCCTGGCTGGTTCCTGTCTGGCTGCGAAGGCCGCAGCAGCCCCAAGAGTTCAGTGAAGGACCCCTCGTCAGTGGGTTGCTATGGCAGTAAATCCCAGCGCTAAGTCTCAGAAAGGGAGTGGCCCACCACCAGGGGCAGTTTTCTCTCTGGGACTTTGGCCAATGTCTAGACACAGTTCTGGTTGTCACTGGGTGGGGTGTCACGGCATCTCCCGCGTGGAGACCAGGGACGGTGCAGACACACTACACAGCTGGGGACATCACCCCGCACAGACTTAACCAGCTCCAGTGGAGGCGGGTAGGTTACTGGCTGGTACCGTCCTTCCTTCTGCAGCTCTCAGGGAGCTCCGCCTTCCGTCCCTGTGACCTGGTGGGACTTCCAGCCAAACTCCAGGTCCTCCCCCAGCCCAGCTTCACATGACACCATGAAGGGCCAATCCTGTCCTCTGGGAACCCGGACCACAGTGTCACGGGGTTCACAGGTTGCGCAGATTCCCTGTGATGGGGACACAAGCACCCAAGCTGCCCTGTCACCTCACCCCCTGAGCCTGGATTCACAGTTCATTTCCCAGCCCTGTGACTTGCCCCAAGTCCCTCCAAAGACTTTCTTCAAGAAGTTGCATCCAGGTCCCAGAGCTGCTGCTGTTCCTTGTGCTCCACGCTGGACGGGGTCTGTGCCTGGGCCCCTCTCCTTCCTCCACAGAGCTAGACGGGCACTCCACGAGGACATGAGCACACGGTGGGCCTCGCCCTGATGGCAGCGTCACAGAGAGAGAGAGAGGACAGCACAGCCAGGCCCACCGCAGACACTGAAGGCCATTCTCCGTCTTCCTTGCTAACAGAACTCTGCTTTTGCCCCGTCTCTGGCAGACAACAAGGAGCTAAGGGAAGAGAAGAGCCTGTCCCTGATGGGGTCCCATGATTGGTCATGGTTCAAGGGCCGAGCCTGGTTATGCTCTGCCCCGTCACATGACTGGCTTGGGTGGGTGTGTTCTCCAGTTCAGCCAATGGAAACCCAGGGTGTCTAGTAGAGGCCCCAGGAAAGACACCCCAAGACACACATGTGAACAATCCCCAGCTCTCCTGCTCCTCTGTTTTGGACACAGTCTGATGCTGCTTGAGCCATGGCAGCCACCATAGGACCCTGAGGCAAAGACCAAGAGTTAGAGGTGCAGAGAGAGGCCTGACAGCCACCCTTGCGCCCCTGGGTAACCAAGCTGAGCTGCTTTCTGGCCTTCCCAACAGACGAGCTAATAACTGCCTTTTAAACTGAACCCAGAGCTTCTCAGACTTTAATGAGCACCTGAATCACCAGGGCTCTCATGAAAAATGCAGCTTCTTCCTCATTAGCCCCAGGATGCAGCCTGAGATTCCAAGTTCTAAGAGGCTCTTGAGGCTGACGCTGGGGCTGCGGGTCCAGGGACCACACTTTGGCTGGAAGGGGGTGAGCCGCTCTTGGGGACCTCCCCCCACCTGCTGCGAAGCTTCCTGACTCACAACCATCTGCAGGTGAACCAGCCACTGGGTGGAGCTGAGTGTCAGCCTCCCACCAATCAGATGCGCTCTCCTCCCTCTGTGGGCAGAGCCAAGACCCTGGGGAGCGGGGCTGTTGTCCTTTGGGAAGGCGGGAAGGCTTCCAGTTGGTGGCTGAGAGAGAGATGGAGGTGGAGCCAGGTGACATGGACAGGTGTTGGTTTGGGGCTGTTCTGGTCTGTGGCCTCTTTATGGTCAGTTTGTCACGTGGTCCTGAAATTCTCATAAACAGAAATTGGTTAGGGTCCGGTGCTCCATCTAGGTGCACATTGCACATTTTCCCATCACAAATGGATGAAAATCAGCGCCAGAGGAGAGCTGTCGGCTGGGGGAGAGCCGGCAAAGAGGAAAACAGATGAAGGACGCAAAGCATGTGGGATACCCCGGAGCAGCCAGCGCCCCTGACGCCAAGGGCTCCTTTTGGGGTCTTCCTACATCAGTTATTGATCAAGCCCTGATCATGTCCTGGCGCCACCAAGACAGAAAGGGCACGGGGTCCCTGCCCTGGGGGCTCCCGAGGAAGAAGGCAGAGTCTGGGGGCCACCATGTCCCAGCTGAGGAGCAGGCACCTCCCGCCCACTCCCTTCCTGTTTGGTCTGTCCTGTTGATGACGCCTGCTGTTTCCTGATTTAAAATAAAGCAGAAAGTTTAGAAACTGATCCCTAAGGTAGGTGAAAATAGCCTCCAGCTCCAGTGTCTTCCCTCACACTTGAAGTCCCCTTGGTGTGGAGCCAGGATTTGGATCTGCTCCTGGATGGTTTTATCCCATGTGGCATCAGGTACCTGCCCCTGGCCATCCTCCTGGGCTACAGGACGCTCTATCCCAGAGACACGACAGCCCCTTCGACAGCCCCCCACCCTGACGGCGAGGTGGTCTTCTCCTTGGTCTTCCCCCTCCTTGTCTGGTTTTTGGTCGTTATAAATAACCTGCCGTGGACACTCCAGCTGAGAATCTGGACTCCCCAGTGTGACTCAGCTCCTGCTGGGGGAGAGGGAAGCCCTGACCACAGCAAGACCAAGCCTCGGGCGTCCTCAGGGCCCCTCTGCAGAGGTGAAGGTGGGCGGGAGGAAGGTTGTGGACCCAGGGCTTCACCCGGAGCGGACACAGGTTCCACAGAGTGCAGCGTTGGGGGGCTTGGGCTGGGTCCCACCCTCCCTCACCAGGACACACTGAGCCCCGGGCAGTGCTAAATAACTGGTGCAGACAGGTTTTCCTACAGGAGAGTATGAGTGTGCTGAGGGCAGGGCCGAGGCTCTGGCCCCTGAGAACCCTCCAGACACAGGCCAGCCCTGGCTCCGCCTCCTCCCACCTGGAGACAGGGGACTGGGCACCTCCTCAAAGTCCCCAGGAGCGAGCTTCATGGGGGACATTTCTCTGGCCTGTTTCCTTACATCAGACAGAAGAAGGTTGGGTGACTGGATGTCTCCAGTTTTAGGACTGACCTCTCTAGGCTGTTTGCTCCAAGGAACCATCTAGAATATTTTAAAGCTCATTTTATGTACTGTTAAAGCCCAGCCTTTCTAGTACTCTAAACTGAATCGTCCCTCACATGGTTATCCATGGATACTTGCTTCTCAGTGCTGTCAAAGGCGTGGTACCTTTCAGGGTGGGGCCAAGCCGGCTGCCTTCCCATCTTGGGTGGGCTTGTCCTGAAAGGAGAGTGGACCTCACCCTGCCCTTCCCTGCTTGCTGATTGGCTGCAGTGGCTTCCTCCACCTTGTGCTCCTGCCTTGAAGGACACCTCGACACAGTCCCCAAGGCAAGGGACGCTGAAGGAAAGCTCCCAGTGGTGAGCCCAAACAACCGCTTCCTCTTTCTAAGCTGATGGTCACATATTCTGTTGCAATGATGCAAAAACTAACACCTCCTTCCTTCTCTCCTGACCGTTGACCCTCTGGACAGATCTGTTTTCCCTCCTTTCTGTTCCAAAGATGCACCTGATGGTGATGAAGATGGTTATTTAATAATGAACTCTGCAACACGGCTCCTGGCGGGGATGCAGTTGGATGCTCTCCAGCAAAGATGTCAGAGGGAAAAAGGACGTGAGTATCCAGAGGGCACGGCCACCCTGCTCTTTTCTTGTCACTAGGAAGAGGCAACTGGAGTTTGACAAAGGCTTAGTGAAAGGTGCTGGGAAAGCGGGTGTGGGCCGGCTCAGCGCTGCCCGGCTTCCTCTCCGTGGGAGCAGCTCCTCGGGTCTTTAACGTCTGATGAGAGAAGAACAAAGCCATAAAACACAAGAACGCTGCCGTTGCTGGGCAGTGGGGCCCACAGGGCACAGGCCAGACGTGCCCAGGCGCTCCCTCAGGAACATGGGCCAACAGCACCCGTGGGCAGGGACCCACTGTCCAGGGCAAAGCTGTTCCAGAGGCAGAGGAACAGGAGGACCCTGCTGAGGGCCAGTGGACCTGGGTGCTGACAAGCATGGGGTTGGCGCCAGGTCCCTGTTGTCACATCTGGCTGCACGACAGACTCAGCTGCAGGCATCAAGAGGCATTCCTGTCCTTGTCATCTCCCCAGGGCTGCTGGGCTTAGCACACCTGGCCCAGGTGTCACCTTTCTTGGCTCCAAGCTAAGAGTGGTCCCGTCAGTGGCATCCTGGGCCTCTCAGCTTCCTAGGACCAGAGACAGCCGGAGTCCACTTCTCATGGAGAACAGCACAGCTCAGGGGACAAGGCCAGCCATGCAAGCACATTTCACATCTGTCCTCATCACACGGTCACCAGCCAAAGCAAGTCATATAACCAGGGCCAACACCAGGGGACAAGGAAAGTGCCCCGCTTCTGTAGGAGAAAACTATAGTCACACGATGAAGGATCTGGGTCCAGGGAAGGTGAGGAACTGGGATGACGTCACCCACCACAGGGTTCAAGGTCCCATGGCTGGGTAGAGGGCACAGGCTCACACCCCAGGATCAGCCCGGAAGGTCTTCCTCATCCCGCTGAAGCCTTCTCTCGTGGAAAGAGGGCGGAGACCATCAAACTGCACTGTACGCATCTGTGACGAGGTTCAAGTGAGCAGGTGGCAGGAGTCACCTGGAGGAGCCAGGCACGGGTCAGCAACACGTGTCCGCCCCAGCATGGCCATCAGTGCCCGCGTCGCACACATTCCCGCTGCGGTCACCCAGACTTCATTTATTTTCTCTTAAAATAGGGAGAGTGGAGTATCCGGGAGCATAGACAACAGGGGAGGGGCGCTGGGTGGCACATCCTGGATGGAGCCTCCCCCTCCCCCCACCCGCCTCTGGGCTTCGCTCTCACCCTGAGAGTGAGCGGAACCCAACGTCATGTTCCTGGTCCCAGTCCAGCAGGCTGCGTTTCCCAGGGGCTCAGCACAGGGCTGGCACGGGAGGGCAATGATTCAGGGGACCCATCACCTGCAAGAGTCACTCCCTCCCAAGCCTGGTCACCTGTATGCTGATGAGGTGGCAGAGCCAGTCAGGCCAGCAGAGGCCCCCAGCTCTCTCCATCCTTTCTCCATCTCCCAGAGGTGACCAGGGCAGGCCCCACCCAGCCCAGACGCCCTGTGTCCCACCGAGGGTGGGAGGCACGTGTGTGGCCACAGGCAGGGCCACTGGGGTCCCTTTCTCCCTGGAATGCTGACCTCAGGGTGTTGGAGACAGGTCCCCTCTCAGAGGACAGTCAGGGGCTCCATCCCTCAGCTGCAGGGGGGCCTCTGCTGGCTCTTGGTCCAGCTTCCCAGGGCCAGACCTGCCCTGAATGATGTCACTCACAGACCCGGCACAATGACCCACAGTGTCACTTCCAGGCCCAGCACGACAGCCCTCCTGCCCAGTGCTGGGCTCGGCCTCTACAGGGGCCATTCCCCTAAAGTGGTCCCAGGATCACCTCATTCAGTTCCAGTTCCCAGGATGTCACACTGTGAAAAGCACCAACACACAATGGCCACACGTGAACTGGTCACATGTAAAGGACACTGCAGCGGCAGAACGTGTGTAGCTGTTGCGACCTGCAGGAAGTGTTTGTGGGGATTTATGGGCTGTGACGGATCACCGGCCTCCCCTGCTCCTAGGTGACAACCAGGAGAAGTGGTCACAAGAATCACGTGGTACAAGACACACTATGATCTTCCGGGGGCCTGGTGGAGACCAAGCTGGACTGTGGCATGAATGGGCTTCCCAAAGCGACCTCCACGACCAGGTGGGGACACGCAGACCTGAGAGCACCAGCCGGGTCCCAGGTGGCCAGCTGCTCTGCTGCAGGGAGGGAGCCGCCGTCTTCGGCCCCTGCTCTTCCAGGTGGGAGGCGAAGGCAGCCCGCCCTGGGGGTCTCAGGACAGCCCCATGCCCCACACCCCCACACGCCTCGGCCTGGCCTTTGGGACATCTCCTCCCAACACACATCCTCCTGACCACCCAGGAGGACCACAGTGACCCAGAGCAAGACTGTGGACTCAGGGATGCAGCAGGGAGAGGCTGCACCTGCCGCAGACCCCCAGTCGGCTCCCACCTGAGCCCTCATCTGTCGCAGGAAGAAACGGGTTCAGTTAGAAGAACAGCAGAGTGCCCACCTCACCCCTGGACCAGCCCTGGAGCAGGACACTGATGTGATCAAAGCTCTAAGAGGGCACTGGACAACTTCCTAGGATGAATCTGCCACGAGATGACGGTCACGTTAGTGGCCACGGCACAGGCACTGCCCCCTCCCCTGCTCCACTGTGAGCTCCACCTTCAGGTGTCTCCAGGTGCAGGGAGGAGGCAGGAGGCGTCCGGCAGGTGAGCTGCAGGGGGCTGCGTGAAGGATGCAGCCAGGCTCAGCGGCTCCCAGGGAAACCGTTTCCAGGGGGAACAGTGAGGGGCGGGCGGGGGCGGGCATCGGGGAGCAGATGCAGGAATCGGGAGGAGGACACGGCCTGGCTGCCCAGCTCTGAGCCTGTCTGTGTCGTTGCTGTGATCCCACCCTCGACCCTGGGCTGGGTTGGCCATGTTACGATTCCAGTCACTGGAGAGAATGCACCTGCCTCTGGCTACTGGTCCCCAGGCTTAGTTGGTGGCCCAGTTGAAGGGAGGTGGCCTCTCGGGGCCTGCTCTGTGACTGACAGCAGCTCGTGAGCAGAGCCCTGTTCCAAGCCCGACCTCAGGAGGCGGTTTGGGAAGGGCTCCTGCCATGGCAGAGCGAGTGCTTCAGTGGATTTCAGACTCCCATCATGACTCTGGTCTCAATCCAGTGGCCCGTCCTGGTCAGTCAGTTGTCCCAACAGCATCTGTGGTGACTGTTTCCAGAACTGAGATGCCAATGCAGAGGGGGACGGCAGCGTGGCCCCGGGGCAGCTTGGGAACCCAGAGGGGGCTCAGCCTAATGTTCGGGGGACTCTGTTCAGTGGCTGCGAAGCCAGTCCTGAGTGTCAGTGTCTTGAGCAGCTCAGAGCCGGCAGAGACCTGCCCTCGGCAGTGACATTGACTCCGAGGAGAGTGACCTGGAACAGGCCTGAGCCTGCTGGGCCGCAGGGCTCGGTTCTGTGTCTCACGGGAAGAAGACGGCAAATCACAGGTGTCAGGTGATCGCGCTCCAGCCTGGCGGCTCCGGGAGGCGATCGACCAGCTGGAGCGCCACCGACACTTGATCAATCAGCCGTGATGCTGCCAGAACCGTAGGCACAGGCTGGGTCAGTCCTGGAGAGAGTGCTTCCCCGAGGGACAACCAGCCCCCTAGGGGACATTGTCAATATCTGGAGACAGATTTAGTTGTCACAACCCTTGGGGTGGGGGTGCTGCTGGCGTCCAGGAGGTAGGGGTCAAGGATGCTGCTAAGCCTCTTACAGTGCCAGGAAGCCCCCAAATAGACTCATCCTGCTTGACCTGTCACTAGGTAGAGCCACAGGGGACATTCCCTCCCACCTCTGGGTGGTGCCAGAGCTGTGCCAGTGGGACCTGACTCCATCGGGGCGTCGCTGGCCCCGTGCAGAAGCAGACCGTGCCTGGTCCTCGCTCCAGGGCTCCCTGCCATCTTCCCTCTGTTTATTTCTTCCACTTTTGATTTTCTGGGAAATGGAGAAAACGCTCCTGCAGAGTCACTGAAAATACTGTTTTCTTCAGTGAAAGTAAGTGAATTGGAAGGGACTCCCGTAAATCAGAACGAGAATGAAGGGGGAAGCGTGAGACCAGCAAAACTTGACCAGCCCAGGAGAGGAGCCAAGCAGTCTCCAGACGGGACCAGAGGGTCCAGGAGAGCCCCGAGGCAGAGCTGCAGGGAGGCCTGGGGACCCGGGCCTGGGGACACTCCAGCTTCACCACTAAGCAGTCAGCACAGCAGCCAGCAGCCAGCAGCCAGCAGCCAGCAGCATGGAATAGCATCATTGAATGGAAAACGTCAGAGGGCATCATTTGAGGTGAAGGGAGACCACGTTCTGTGAAATCTAGATTTGTAAGTTGTGTGCACATGTGTGTATGTGTGTGTGTGCGCGCGTGTGTGCGCATGTGTGTGTGAGTGTGTGTGCATGTGTGTGCGTGTGTGCGTGCGTGTGTGTGTGAGTGTGTGTGCATGTGTGTGTGTGCGTGTGTGTGCACTGTGTCCACTGCCAATATATTCCTTAAAACGAGTCATGGTCAAAACAGCTCCAGAAACACAGGAAGGGGTGTAATGGTGGAGGGTTTGGGAATAACAAAGTATCTGTCAGCAAATTCTGCAAGAAAAAGAACAAGGACCTTACAAACTCTGGGGGAAATGAGGCTGAATAAGAGAAAGAGCAGCCACGCCCCAGCCCTGGGCTCTGCACAGGAGCATCTGCCTGTCACTGGACCCCCACACCCGGCTCTGTCCCCTTCCTCCAGGGGTTCCGGGGTCTGCAGAAGCTGGTGGCTCTACACACCAATGCGCGTGGGGAGCAGAGTTTCTGTTTTAATGGTTGCTTGTGCACTGGAATGTGCACTGGGGAGAAAAGAAGCCTGTGGTTTCACGGGGGGTGACAGACGAGGGCACAGGGGCTGGTGCCACATGATGAATTTCCTTAAGTTGGTTTGGTTTAGAGAAAATGCTAAGTGCAGGGCTGTACCTGTGTGTCTCTGACGGTGGCCCTCGGGGGAACAACAGCTTGGGGCACTGAGCCCCCCAGGCCTCCTTATAGATCCATGAGGACCCGTCCCTGGCCAGCCACACCCACATCCTCTTGGGAAAGGTGACAACGTGAGGGACCTGGGAATGGCAAGGCCATGGCAGTGAGGGGGTCCCAGGCACCAACTTCCTCTCGGGAAATCACACGTGATCGACCCGCAGGGCAGGAAACACGGCCTCCTCCCCCGAGTCTCCTGCTAATGTGGAGGCCCGCCCGGAGCCTCCCAGATGCCCTGGCCTGAGTCAGGCCCTGCTCCCAGGGCAGCCAGGCTGGTGGCCTCCTGCTGGAGACCTTTATCCCAGGGCCTGCTCCGCCAGGCTGGCCCTGACCTCTAGGTCACTGGCTGAATCTGCCCACTGTGGCCTGCGATGCACGCAGACCCCGTCGTGAAGCCCCCCCGCCCCCACCCAGCAGCCCACACAGACCTTCCATTGTTCCCCAGGCTCAGACCTGCCCTGGCCTTTGGCCTCCACAAATGCCCACTTCCTGCTAGGGCCAGGGGTCATTCCTGAGCACCCACGCCCCTGGGCCTTGTTGGGGTGCTCAGAGCTCCCCAAGTTCCTGAAGAATTCCAGGATGTGCACAGGAAGTCCAGCCCAGAGGAGGAACAGGGAGCCCAGACGCAGACCAGACGCAGCGTCACGTGGTGATGAGTGACGTGGCCTCTCCAGCAGTGGGAGAGAGGGACAGTCCCTCTGTAACCAGGCCAACCCTCCCTGAGTTCAAGGACCCAGGGCTCACTGCCTACGGAGAACAGGTGGGAAGAAAGGCATCAGTCCCCAGAGGCCCGGACGGGGACCTTCGCTTTGGCTGGGACTGACCGTCCCCCACGCCAACCTCCTCTGAATCTGCCAAGTCTGTTCACTTGCGTTTGTTCTGTTTCTGAGACAGCGTCTGGCCAAGTGGCCCACGGCCTGGAGCTGGCCCCCACCCACCTCGGCCCCCAGCTGCTGGAGCACGGCGCCCCTGGAGCGAGACTCCCACCCACCCGCGTGTGGCCTTGGCCAGGCTCCCGCACCCTGCTTCCTCCTGGGTGAGGCGGGAGCGATGGCGGCCATGTCCCCTGCCCTCGTCAGAACCATGTGAGACAATGCAGGAGCAGAAGGGTCCCAGTGGGAGCCCCCATGGGGCCACCGACGTCCCTCGGGGAGGAGTCCCTTCAAATTCTGGCCAGAGGAGGAGAACCGCAGGCCCCGGGGCTGGGAGAGGAAAGGAGCAAACCAGGCCCGGCCAGGGGCTCGCGGGCCTGGAAATGGTGGTCACGGAAACCCTGCAGGAGGGACAAAGCCAGGCCTGCTGCTGCCGGGACCCTGCACCTGGCCTCTCTCTGCACCGGATCCTCCCGCCAAGGGCCAGGTGCCGAAGGGCCACGTCACAGACCCGGAAAGATGACTCGCGGCAATGGATCCCCTGGGGGTCAGCACGGCCAGACGGGCACCGTAGCAGGGCCCACAGGAGCCCAGGGATGGGCGGCTAATGCCACATGGGTGTGGGGGCAGGGCTGGGGGAGACCAGCCGAGTGGCTTCAGAATGATCTGGTAGAAGGTGGGAAACGGCCTGACGGGACGTCTTGAGCTAGTTTTAAGGGTGGCCTGTGGAGTGTCCCCCTTCCTCTCCTCCGTCCCCTCCTTGGCCTGCCCTGAAGTGTCCCCAGAGCCTCCCCCACCCGTACCCTCAGCAGGCCTGGGGGGTGGCCCTCGGGGGCTCCACCGTGGCAGTGGCCACCCGCCTCCTCGTCTGTTCAAGAGGACGCGTCCCCGCCCCTCCCGCAGGAGAGCAAACGTCTTCAAGCTCCTCCAGAGCAGTGGGGGATGCTGTTGAACAAGGGAAATGTCCCCGACCCCTTTGCCTTTCAGGGACCCCAATCACGAGCTGGTTCAGTCTCTAAAGAGCCCGCACTCCTGAGCGTGTGACAACTTACAAGGTTATTTCTGAGGTTCCGGTGGTGACATCCATGTGCGGCATCTAAGCTGGTTTGTGACGGAGGATCCAGAGAGCACCTGGCTTCTCTCAGTGTCCCTTTGTCACCAGAACCAAGGACTCAGCAGGACCAGACGCTCCCTGAAGGTCAGCCCTGGGGGGTCCCTGTCCTGGTCTGGACTGAGGCCACCTGGTGACCGGTGTTGGTCATCATGGGAGGGCAGGGGGGCAGCTGAGAAGCTGATGGAGGGGGAAGAGAGTGAGTCCCAGCACCGTGAGGTCCCCAGGCCTCGGCCTCTCCAGGGCCCACAGCCTGGCCGCTGTCCCCTCCTGGCAGCTCCCCTCTGGGCAAGTCCAGCCAGCCTGGGACAGGCCCCTGACCTTGGCCCAGCTCCCGAGGCCTTGTCCCCTGGTGCTCTGCCGTCTCCCCACTGACCGGCAGCTGGGATGGTTTCCATGATTCCTCATCTTAGAGCACCTGGGGACACAGGGCCCAAGAGCTGAGAGCCCACGGTGGCCCTGAGACCCCTGTGAGATGGCGCCGAGTGACATTAATGCACTAAATCAGCAGCTTCAGCCCCAGGAGCAGGCTCCTCGCAGAGGCTGGCTGTTGGGTAAAGGCGTCATTAGATGTTTGCAAACATTCCAGGCGCTGAGGAAGGGCCTCGGGCTCTGACAAGTGATAAATGAGAAAATTAGAGGCTTCAGGAAAATGTAAATACCATCCTTTGTAAGTCTGTCCCTTGGCAGGAGTAAAAAAAATGTTTCCTCAAAGCAATGAGGCGTTTCTTTTATTCTCCCCTCCACCAGGATAAATGGCCCTTTACACACGTTACAGATCTTGATTACGGGTCTCAGGCTGCCCACGCGGGGACCCAAGCTGCCCAGGCGGGGACCCAGGCTGCCCAGGCGGGGACCCAGGCTGTGGTTTCAGTGTTCCTCGGCCTTTGTTTCAGAGTCAGCTGTCAGGACACCAGCTCAGCTCTGCGGTGCCTGCCTGGTCCGTCCACTACATGCTCTTAGCCAAGGCCAACGTGACCCGACCACTGTTCCAAAGCCATCAGGCCTCCCTCTGCCGATGAGACTGTCTGGGCAGGGGCGGCTGCATTTCTGGGCTGAGTCCTCCTGCCCCGAAGCTGTGGAGCCCCAGGCCAGTGCAGAGGACCAGGAGGTACTCGCATCATTCCCCAGATCCCGTGGTGACGGGAGCCAAACCGCAACGGCTCAGGTCCCGACTGTGCCCTGAGCCAGTGACTGCACCGCATCGCCTCAGTTTCCCCGCCTATAGCAGCGGGAGGCCAACAGCATTGTCTACACGGCTGGCACAAGGATTAGATGAGCTTATACACGCAGAACCTGTGGAATAGTGCCCGGCAGGCGGCCAGCCAGGGACCAGTCAGCCCGACACTCCCAGATTCTGGCCTCCCACCAGCAATGAGGGAGACCAGAACCCACTGAAATAGCCATCAGGGAGGAGGGGCGCTGCCAACCAGGCTCTCGTGGAACGCTGGGCACAGTGGAGATGGGGCTGAGCCCGTGTGTGGACATGGACAGGCCAAGGTTCAGCCTCGAGGAGAGCAAGCGCAGGGCCCCGTGCACACATGTGGTCTGAAGCCCTCATGGCCATTCTGCACCGAGCAGGACGTTTTCAGACACACTTGTATAAACAGATCAAGTGCCCAGAGCCTCTCCCATCCACGGCAGCCCAGCAGCCACTCTGCCCGGCCCTGCTGCCCTCTGACACCTGCCTCTCCTGCAACACACCCTGTTCCTGACACACCACCTCAGCTGTGCCCTGGACGTGCAGCACATTCTGCCTCAGGCCTCCTCCCCTCCCAACCCTGCAGGACCACTGCTCTCCAGGTCACCCCGCGACCTCTGCCCTCTGCTCCAACTCCACCGCCTCCCCCAGGAAGCCCTCCCTGACCTCCCGCGCTCCAGGTCCCCCATCCCCCCCCTCGCTGTGTGGAACTGTCTCCCCTCCCCTCACCCCGGCTGTGCTCCAGGGGGGCCCTGCGGGCACACAGTGGGCACTGGACAAGCACTTGTGCCTTTCCGAGTAGCCATCAGGCCCTGGCATAGGAAAAGCCCCAGAGAGGGCCCTCACTCCGCCCAGCAGCCACCCCAGGTGAGCAGTGGCAGCCTGGGGCGGGGACAAAAGGACCCGGGCTCCTCCATCAGGTCTTGGTTTTCTAACAGGGGAATTCACTTAGGTGTCGTGTGTCACGAGAATTAATTTAATTAAAACATAAATTTCATGCCATGTTGATTCCAGAGTAAAGGAGCAGGACCTTCAGTTCTCCTGATTGAGACATCTGACACCAGGCAGTGCCATCCCGAAAGAGCCAGCCTCACACAGGCCGATCTTGGTGCCTACGACGGTGACAGGAACAAGCCCTCCTGCTGCCCCTGCTGACCCCGGTGGGCAGTTTGCTGGTCTCGGAGGGCTCTGCCTCCAGGACCTCCCCTGCCCATGGCCACAGGGCCAGCTGGGAGAAGAGGTCACCACTCGCCTGGCCGACGCCGTCCAGGGGGGGTAGCGGAGCCCGAGCGAGGCTCTGACAGCAGAAGTCCTGTGTGCAGCTGGGGACAGCGCTGAGATCTAGGTCACTGTGCCACGCGCCGGCCTCATAGTGAAGCCCCCGGGCGCCGTCACAGCGGCTGCGTTGGTTACGACCGGGAGCTTTGGAAGCGTGAGACCTGTGTGCCAATCCCTGCTCCAGCAGGCACCTGGGACCCTGGGAGGGCACCCCCTGGGGACACTGCACCTGACTGTCACTTACCCAGAGAGGCCACTTCCCTGAGAGGCTAGGGAGGCAACTTACCTGAAAGGCCACAACCGGGAAAGTCACTTACCTGAGAGGCTATTTCCTAAGAGGTCACTCACCTGGAAGTCCCTTCCTGAGAGGTCACTCACCTGGGAAAGACACTTCCTGAGAGGTCACTCACCTAGGTCACTCACTTTCTATGAGCAATTTCTCTCAGGTCAGACATCTTGGTGAAGGTTCAAGCATGGGATGGCCTTGTTCCTGCTGGGCGGTCAGCAGACCAGGTCGTGTTCATCACCTGGAGGCTCACTAAAAAGGCCGCTTCAGAATCCTTCCATATCCCCTGAGCAGGAACCCAGAGTCTGGCCACGCCCCAGCTGGGGCACCTCCCTGTGGAAGGGCCTCCTCCCAGCAGGCGCTTCGGACAGGGGGCTTCCTAGTCCGCTCCCCGTTACACGATTGCACACAGAATGGCAGGTTTTTTCCTGTAGTTTTTAGCTTTTACAGAATCCCACACCACTTCAGGCGGAGGTGGGGCTGCTCCTGGTGCCTGCATCGTGGTGCGACCCGAGTTTCTCCCCCTCTGCTGCGGGTGGGGTCTGCCCACGCTGCAGCCCTCGGCAGCCAAAACTTGCTGCAGGTCTTGGTGGGGCCAGGCCTCCAGAGCTGCAGACCCCAGCAGCTCACCATGAATTTCTTCTTCTTTCTGGGTCTTTCTCAGTCTTCAAAGAATGAGACCCACAGACCAGGAAGAGTGAGAGTAAGGCAGGACTCTTTATGGGTACATAGAAATAGAACTCCCCACAGAGAGAAAGGGGTCCCCAGCGGGGTCACCCCCTGAGTGCTCTAGTCTGGGGGTTTATAGAGCACTTGGGTCAGAGCTATTGGTCCAAATTATGCTAATCAGGGTTTGGAGAAATCCTGACACTGTTGGTTAACTCTGGAGCCCAAACTCCCCTCCCAGTCTGCCCCCTTCCATCTTCTCTCCACTCATCCGCAATCACAGGTTCCCAACAGGTTGCCATCAGTGGTGTGGGGGTCGGGCTTCTGCAAGACATCCACACAGAGCCCGGGCCTGGCCGATGCGGGACGGGGCCCACGGCTTCCCGACATCCCTCTGGCTGAAGGACCCACAGTGGGGTGTCGCTGTGCCGTGGGGCTCAGGGCTGCTGGGCAGGTGGGGACACTGCACCTGGTGCTGGCTCCTCCACCTGCCCACACAGCAGGGCCTTGCCTGGGGCCTGAGCCTGGGGCTGCGAATGTCACCATCCTTCTGACCCCGGGCCATGTCCTCCGTGAGGGGCAGGGATGCTCCATCTGATGCTCCTGTGCCCCGACTAAGCGACAGCTTGCTCATTGCAAAAGTCACCGGCCACAAGCACAACAGCCGGGCCTGTCACCTGGGCCTCCAGTGAGGGTCTGGGAGTCTTCAAGCAGAAATAATGGCCACTGTGGACTCTAAAGAGCTGTCATTTATCTCTGGGACCACATCCAGCCTGGAGCGGCCACAAGATGGTGACAGGAGCCCTGGCCATGCGGAGCTTTTATGCCTCGGCTGTCCACAGACAGAGGCCGCTGAGGCTTCGTGGGCCAAGGCACCTGGAGCTGGTGATCAGTGGGGGCACAGAAAAGCAGCCACCTCAGCCTGCGAGAGGTGGCGGGCAGGGCCTCTGCTGCACTTGGAGCTCACCGTGGCTGCTTGGGGTAGCCAGGCCCAGGGGGAACCCTGCAGGAACCCTGTGGTTCAGTGACCTCCCTCAATCAAAGCTGAACTGTGGGCAGGTGTGCGCTCTCCTCTGATGGAGACGGCTGCACCCGCACCCTGCAGCCCCCTGACTGCACCGAGGTGGACCCCGCCTGCTGTCTGCCCCACGTGTTCCTTACTCCTGGGCCCAGCCTCCTGGCCACCGGGCCCACGTGGCGTAGTTCTAGCCAGTGGGGTTGACACAGATGTCTTCTGGGGATTCTGGGAAGCCTGCTTCTGTCCAAGCCTCTGCCTTCTCTCCCTGCCCCTTCCTCTTCTCCTGCCCGAGACAGACAAGAGCAGCACCAGCCACCGCAGGAGACCCCACCAGTGACGAGGAGGCTCAGGAGGGCGGCAGAGACAGCAGAGCCAGGCCCCGGGTGGCATCAAGGGTCCCCTGCACCTGCCCTGCCCCTATTGTCTGGAACAAGGCAAATGGCCTTTCCGTCAGGCTGTGGGTCCTGGACTTCTGTGGCTTGGAGTTGAGCCCAGTCCTGTCTGCGAAAAGCATCCTCACCCTGCCCTTGTTCACCCAGGTCCTGAAGGCCACTCACCCGCCGGTTTCCATAGAGCCAGGATCACCACACTCATTAGTTCTAGGGCAAAGACCGAATGTAACTGCCACAGACCAGAAACCACTTCCCAGGTACAAACTCCAGGGCACCGGAAGCCTTAAAAGCTAAAGCCAGAGTTGAGAAACTCCTGCACCAACCATCTGCTTCCTTCAAGGTATTTGCCCCTCAGTCTGGTCAGCCTGCACAGGCCCTCTGGAGAAAGAAAGCCTGTGGCCTCCTCCAGCGTCCACCTCCCCTTCGTGGGACAGAACTCGATTGTCACTGGGGACAATCCCCTTGACCCCCCTCAGTCCATGGATTTGAGCTGAGTCAGGACCCGGGCCCAGGTGGGGAGCCGCGGGTACAAGGCAGGCCTGGCCCGGCCAGCACACCTGGCCTAGGTCCTAATGGCTCTGTGGACAGAGGGACCTACGCTGGCCCATCAGGTGGCCCTCAGGACTTCGTGGGATCTGCTCTTATCCCTGGATTTGAGCCTGAGGGTGAGAAGCTGGAGACCCGTGGACAGTCCAACAGCAGAGACACCAGTGGACAGCTGGGGCCACCAGCCCCGAGTGGGGCCTGCAGTGGGGCCTCCGCAGTGGGTGGGGGACACCCCGAGGCCAGCCAGACCCAGGGGCAGCATCAGATCACCAGACCCAGCTCTGCCTGAAGCCCAAGCACTGGGCCAGAGCCTCTGGATGCCCTGCTGGCTGAGCCACCGGGTTCCCTCTGTCACTTGTCACTGAGGGAATCCGCCAGTCAGTGGGGCTTAAATATCACTGGCCCCTGGGAGACCTCCAGCTGCCCAAACCTCAGGAACACGTTCCCCTGCGGAGCTTCCATCCCGACTGTCCTCTGTGGTCTTTGTCACCACCACCCAGCGTCACTGCTTTGACCAAATTCAGGGAGCGGTCAGGGAGGCTCAGCTGGGGCTGCCTTTGCTCATTTCCAACCAGGGGACACGCGGTGGGTGATGTCACCCCTAAATGGTGCAGTTGTGCCCTGGGTGGTGCAGGAGTGGACGTTCCCGTTCTCGGGGAACCGTGTTTCTGAGGTTTCGATCCAAGAAAGAGACCTGCCCTGAGTGCCCACCCCTGGGAGGCCAGGAGGTCTGTGGCCGCGGCTGCTCTGAGCACAAGGAGCTCTGCACAGGTGACCTGTGAACCTGCACCCAGCTCCTTCCTGGGTCCCGCCTGCTGGCCTGACTGCAGGCTCTGGACTTAGTACACACAGACACACACTCACACACACACACACACACACACACACCATATTGGTTCTGAAAACCCCTCACTAATAAATCACCCGCATCCTCACTAGAGGGACAGTTTAGCTGCTTTGTGGAGTTTCCAGAGCTGGTGACAGAAGAATGAATGAAAGTATATATAAAAAATGGGCTTTGTGAATAGTGACAATTATTACCCTGATGCTGGGTTAAATATTAATTCAATAATCATCACTGTCAGCTCCGACTTGCCACCAGCTTCATCATTTTTGGGCACAGAGCTGGATTTATATCAGAAAGCCCAGACACCTCGAGGTGACAGGATAGGGCGCCAACACAAAGCCCTTCACCCCATGGTCCAAGTAAGATGTCCATGAAAGGACTCTTCTCAGAAGGGCAGTCGGGGCCAAGGAACGAACAGGGACATCAAGGTCTGTGGATTGGCAGCAGCAGGTAGCTGTTCCTGTCCCCAGGAGGGTGAGACAAGGGAGGAAAGGACTCCCTACATGACGGTCATCATGAAGGACCTGAGGGGCAGGGGAGCTGAAGCCAGGGGATAAAAGGACCCACCTCGTCACCCCTGCTGCCCAGACCTGACCTGAAGCCAGAGTCGGGCCCCCCAGAGCAGGCAGGCTGGACAGAGAGGGCTGGACAGGGAGGGCTGGACAGGGAGGGAGGGATGGGGCAAGACCCACAGGGGCCTGGCAGGGCTGGTGCGGCCACTCCAGGGTGGAGCCAGCGGAGGGGGACAGCGCAGGCCTGGGTGGAAGGTCCTCGTCCTTGCTACTAGAGGAGCAGCACAGCAGCGATCAGAATGGACTTCCATCGGGAGCCTCTTGCCTTTTCTAGACAGCCTGAGAGCTCCAGGGAGCAGGTCCGTAGGCAGAACAGGGCAGGGCCTTCCCTTCCTTCCCACAGCCCCGCGGCCCCGCAGCAGCGCCAGGGTGGCCTGGCGGGGACCTCAGCCCCCAGCCCCCAGCTCCAGACCAGCCCCCACTGATGAATGCAGCTCTGAGCCCCGGCCAAGGAGCCCCGATCCCCAGGCACAGAAGCAGCCCAGGCCACCGAGCTGCAGGTCACCCAGAGGCTCTGGTCCTGGTCCTGGGGGGCCCTCGTCCTGGTCCGGGGGACCAAGTGGCTCCCTCTGCCTTCTCCCAGAGCCTTTCCATCTCTGCAAAAGCACCCACCACCAGGGGGAGGGACGGGAGAGCCTGAAGTCCCTCTGAGCAGAGCTGGGCGCTGACTGTCGGCCTCAAAGACAGTGTGTGGCCACTTCCCTCCCTCCTGCATGGGACCTGTCTCCCCGAGTCCCCGTCCCCTCCCGGCACGCGGCATCTCCTGACCCCCCCTGCCCTCCCTGCAGAGCCCCTGCTGCATCCAGGGACCCTGGGCTGTGCGGAGGGTGAAGCCCCACAGGGTGCTCCCTTCCCAGGTCACCTCTGCCAACATTTCATGCTCAGGTTCGTCACAGGGAGCGGAAGACGGTTGGACGCTAAGGACCCTCTGAGCCAACACGGAGGCCCAGGTGGAAGTCACAGCCACAGGCAGGTGTTCACAGGCCTCACGGGGGGCAGGTTCCTGTTCTGGGCTCTCCAGACGTTAAATTGAGCCAATGAAGCCATGACGGTGGCCCACAGGATCGTGAGCAGCTGACTCAGCTCCCTAGTGCTGTCTCTCGACTCCTCAAAGCCACCTCCTGCCCTCGGGCTCACTCATCCAGCAGCTGCCCATGGAGCAGCCCCCAGGCCTGTGCTGGGGCTGGAGACAGGGGGATGGCTCTGATGGCTGGGCCCTACTCCACAGGACGCACAGGAGGGTGGGTGTGGGCAAGGGATCCGGGGTCCAAGCAACTGCTCTTTCCTGGGCAGACTCCCTCCATGGCCAGGGTGGTCAGGATGAACTGAATACCTGTGGAGGGAAGGTGGACGGCAACCCGCAGGGGCCAATTCCCACGCAGTGTTGTGAGCTCACACCGTGTTTACGGCTGAGCTTAGCAGGAGGGCAGGGGGTTTAAGTCCTTAACAGAATTGAAACACCAAGGCACTTAAGGCGCTCAGGACGGTCAAAGGAAAGTGAGAGACCCCGAGAGGTTTGTGTGTCACCGAGACGACGGCTGATCACCACCAAAAAGCCAAAGATGGCGGCAGTCGCCAGGCCCTCAGCGCCGAGGAGGGGGTGGGGGGTCACACTTCATTCATGGCCGGGTCTTAGGTGCCATTTTATGTTGATGGTCCGTGTTAGTTTTGAAATTTAAACAAATCTAAAGCCACGTGTGGTCTGAAGGTGCTGAAGTGGGTAGATCTGCTTCCCAGGGGCACCAGTCTCCACGCCCACTGTCCACTCAAGAGATGGCCATGAAGAGGACATGGAGTCCCCCAATGACTCCTGGGTTGGAGGCCTGGTCCCCAGTGCAGCGAGTTCAGAGAGGGGGCTTGGAGGGCAGGACTCTGCCCCCCCACCCAGGGATTGGCCTGTGGAGGATTCAGAGCTGAATGAGCTGCCCCAGGTGGGACCTTGGAGGGAGTGGGTCCTCGGGGCTGTGCCCTGGGGACCGTATCCGTCCCTGGCCCCTGCCTCCAGCTGTCCTCCGCCACACCCTCCCACCATCCTGCTCTGAGGCTGCCCAGGCCCAAAGCCGGGGGGCTGCACGACCTCAGACGGAAACCTCCGAGACCAGGCGCTAAAGCCAACCCTCCCTCCCTCCTGTGTGTTCCTGGGGTGATTTGTCTCAGTGATGAGGGACTGAGAGCACCAGTGCCCTGTCCTGCACAGGCATTGATCGAGGGGCAGCCTTGTGCCAAGCCCCGTGTGATGGCAGGGTGAGGGGCAACGAGCCTGGCCTTCCGGGGGCTCCACCCACACTCTTTCGGGTCCCAGCACCCAGAAAGGATGACCACACAGGCTGGGGGTCTTCAGGCCTCCTTCCAGCCCCTCAGCCCTCCTAGCATCCCAGCCAGTGCCACCCGCCTCCCCATCACTCCCCGCGACAGCGAGCGCCTCCCTCACCAGGTGGCTCCACCCATCATTGAAGTCCTTCCTGTGCTGAAAAGACCAGGTCCCCACAACCAGCGGGTGCAGCAGGAGCTTTAGTCCCACCATGGTCCCCGTTCCCTCCCCCAGACACCCAGCTCGGCTGGAGTCCATGTCAGACAGGAGCTAGCTGGTCAAAGGCAGCATCCGTGGCCCCCGGGGTCCCCTCCTATGGGACGGGCCCTGAGCCCCAGCCGAAGGGAAGTCCTGGTGTCTGCACTGCCCCGAATCCTGCCATCCCTCAGGGCTTTGAGAACCGCACCTCTGGCTGACGCAGGCCCTGGAGTGGCGGAACCTCTGGTGATCATGGGTGACCCCATCCTGTACCTAGTGTGCCCAAGCCAGGGGGCATGCAGCCCAGGTGGGCAAAGGGTGGGAGCAGAGAGGGAATGTTAGAGTCTGTAAACAAGTCAGGATGGCGCCTGGCATTTTGCCAGAGGGAGTGGTTTGTGAAGTAACACCAGCGAGCCATTAAGTGTGGAGATTCCTTATTGGTTGACTGATGTATCTAGTTTATGTTAATTAAGATAAGCTGTGTGGGATGTATAAATACCTCTGTTGTCCTACAATAAACGGCTCCCACTCCTGCTGTAACAATGTACACAAGTTGTTCATCACCCCGCCCCCCCCCCGCCGTTATTTTGCTGCAGCTGGACTGCAGCAGATGGTGGCCCATACGGGGAGCCCCGGGACACTCGGGGATAAGTGACGAAAAAAAGCTGCCCGTCCATAGAAAGATAGGACGGGAGCAAATCTGCTCGTCCCTAGATAGGGCGAGAGGAAAAATGGCCATTTTGAGAAAATGGAAAAGATTGATAGAGTATGTTTGTGTCTTGTTTTGTCTCAGCAGGAGTGGCAAAATGCCAGGTATATATACCCCTCCTGTCCTACAATAAACGGCTCCCACTCCTGCTGTATCAATGTACACAAGTTGTTCGTCACCCCCCCCCTCGTTATTTTGCTGCAGCCGGACTGCGGCAGGGGAAGAGGCCCAGGTCCTAGAGGGCCCAGGAGGAACAAGGAGGCCACCCCAAACTCTGAGCTACATCCCCGTGGCCCCCCCTCCATTCCCACCTGAACCCTGGGGCTCCAAGAGGCTGGGGCTGGACTCTGACTTGTGGTCCCACCCTTACGGCGGTGTCCCTCTAGCCCAGGTGGCCCAAGATGGCTCTCCACAAAGCAGCATTCTGGTCAGCAGGAAGGGGGACAGCAGGAAGGAGGAGACTCGCTTTAAGGGTGTGACCTGGATGTCACCCCTTTCTTCCTGTTGCCTGGAGCTGGCTGTCCTGGCCGCCCACCTGCAGCCCCCAGGAGGAGGTGAGCTTCGCTGGGGCAGCCCGAGGTTCTGTCCATATAAGAGAAGGGGCACGGGGAGCCGGCTAGATGTTCCTGCTCAGAAACATTTGGCTCGACAAATTGCCTCTCTACAGGACCACCCAGGCCTTGCCAAGTGGAGGGGATTTAAAACGAACCACAGCCACTTCCTGTCTTCTTCCAACTGGACCGGGCAGTAGCAGCTCTTTAGAACCCTGGCACGAGCCCTGCCTCACGCACACAGGGGAAACACCACCCTGTGCATCCCAAGGTCACATGCCTTCTGTGGGGGCAGAGGAGCTGCTCTGGAAGTGTTTTGGGAACATTGGCTCCGATTCCCGGACGCCGGAGAGCTTGTTTGATGGACGGCATGTGTCCGTCTGCCTGGCTGCTCACACTCGCACATCCTGCTGCGAGTTCACGTGTGGGTTTTCCAGGGGGAGATTGTGGCACGTGGCGAGAAAGGTGGATTCTGGAGCCCACCCTCAGGCCTCAGCCCACCACACCCCCTGTGTGGCCACCAGACAGTGCCCAAGCCTCCTGAGCCTCACCTGTGGAGTGGGGATGGTAACGTCACAGGGAGGCCTGGTGGTGAGAAGTGACATAGTCACGAGAAACCTTTGAGAAGCGCCTTGCAGGCAGGGACCGCTTGACGCCAGTCACTGGGAATTAAGGACAGGCAGTTAGTGTGCATAGGTGGTCAGTCGCATGGGGGAGATGAAAACTGACGTGGTCTGGGAAGATGGAGAGGCCTCTGGGGGGTTGCGATGCTGAAGCCTCAGAGCCCATCCCGCACGGTTACCCAGAGATAAGGCAGAAGGAGGGCACGAGAACAGAGAATCTGAAATTTATAAAAGGGACAGGACACTCCCATTTCTTTGGACACCAACTCTGGGTCCCTTTCTCGGTGGAGAAGTGCGTGTTACCATTCTTCAAATAAAACTCGCGGTCTAGAGTGGCCTCAGCGTCTCTCAGTGTTTCTCAGAAGTTCACCCTCCAACACCGGGAGAGAGTTCCGTCGTCACGGTAACCGGCAGTTCCACTGTGCCCAGCACCACCTTCCCCAGCAGAGCCACGGTGTGGTGGCCTCACCCCCATCCCTGTGCATTGGCCACGTACTGTGCTATATGTCACCTCCGTCACTGAGCCCCCCTCAGGGGCATATTTAGTGTTAGCCCCATTCCAGAGAGGAGAAAATCTTGACCCGAGAGAGGCCCCCTGCCCCTCAGCCAGGTGCCAGCGGGTGGCCCTGCTAGGACTGCCACCCGGACTTGGATGCCAGTGTTCCCCATCATGTGCTGGGCTGTGCCTCTGTGCCACATGCCACCGTAGGGGGTGGGGACAGACAGACAGGTCCCTACCTGGAGCTTGTGCTCAAGTGGGGAGCAGGGAGATGGTCCCTGAGTCAACCCATACTCAAGGTCATTTCAGATGGCCTGAGGGGTCATGAGAAGGGGGACAAGGCGGCAGGCCAGGCGTGCCCAGGTGGAGCAGCCACTGAGGATGTGGTGCCAGGAAGAAGCTCCCCTAGAGGTGACCCTGGCAGAGCTGACTTCAGGGCAAGAAGAGCATCGATCAAAGGGCCGGCACCCTGACTGCCAGGGAGAAGCTCCTCCTAAGGCCCCAGACCAGGAATGACCCCGGGCAGGGCTCCCTCCTCACCAGGCTCTGCCGTCAGAGACTGTGCTGCCCCGGGGAGTGCCGGGACAAATGGCCCAACCCAGGTAGCAGCCAGAGGCAAGTTACGATGTGCAAGTGGCTCCTTGTGGCTCCTTGACCAGGGGCTTGCCTTCCCTCCCAATCTCCCAGCTCTGCCCTGTGAAGCCCGGCCGTTGCCGGAGCCTCCTTCCGACGACTATTTGGTTTTCTTACTCTACAGATAGAAGATGAAGCGTCAAGATATACGCATAACGCGGGATGAGGACCCCTTGATCTGTGCGGGTTGGTGCCTGACATGGTGCAGTTAAAGAGCAAGACGAAAACACGGCCCTCTCCAGGGAGAGCCAGTGGAGGAGGCACCTCACCCGTTAGTTGCTCACTTGGCCTTGTGTGGGGTGTGGGTCCCACTCTGCAGCTGCTCATGACACCACACACTCACACACACATTCACACACACATTCACACACACACTCACACATTCACACACACTCACACTCACACACACACATTCACACACACTCACACACACACTCACACACTCACACACACATTCACACACACACTCACACATTCACACACACACTCACATTCACACACACTCACACACACACTCACACACTCACACACACATTCACACACACACTCACACATTCACACACACACTCACATTCACACACACTCACACACACACTCACACACTCACACACACATTCACACACACACTCACACATTCACACACACACTCACATTCACACACACTCACACACACACTCACACACTCACACACACATTCACACACACACTCACACATTCACACACACACTCACATTCACACACACTCACACACACACTCACACACTCACACACACATTCACACACACACTCACACATTCACACACACACTCACATTCACACACACTCACACACACACTCACACATTCACACACATTCACACACACTCACACTCACACACACTCACACACACTCACACTCACTCACACACTCACACTCACACACTCACACACATGTACTCACACACACACTCACACTCACACACACTCACACACACTCTCACACACACTCACACTCTCACACTCACACACACACTGATTCACACACTCTCTCTCACGCACACACACTCACACACTCATACACACACTCTCACACACACACTGATTCACACACTCTCACACACTCACACATATACACTCACACACACTCACTCTCATACACACTCACACACACTCTCACACACATACCCGGCCTCTTGTGTGTATTTACACTGTAACTTTGCACCCCCCCAAGTCCCCCCTGACGTCAGAGGCGCCATGATTCACAATGACAGCTCCCCTGGTATCCAAGAGACCTGTGCAGGCTGCTAAGTCACCGTCCCCCACTGTGAGAACTGTCACTAGATTGGGGCCTCCAGCTGAAGGAACAAAATTCCATCCCCAAGGACCCACATTGTGTCACAGCTAATGACCCAGTTAACCTCGGGCTAATTTCCTGCCTCTCTGCGCCCTGGGAACGCTGGTGTTTACTCCGCTTGGGACAAATCTTTATGAATGTGCCTGAGCCTGGCCGCTCTGGGCCAGTGTTTTCATGGAAATTGGCTGAGGGCCAGGGCCCTGCTGAAGTCGCAGAGTGTGAATGGCCTCCCTCCTCCCCTCCTCTGCCTGATTTGCATGACTGAGCTTTCTGCTCTTTCCTCTAAGGTGCTTGTTTGTTGATTATTGATCTGTCTCCTATGGAGAGACAAATTATCAGCCCACCAGCAGTGGCCTAAATTTGGCAGAAGCCCCAGCTGTGTCTGCAGCAAACCAGAGTCAGAGGGTCACACTCATCCACAGGAAAATCCCAGAACTCTGATGGCCCAAGGACGCGAGGATCCAAGCTGCTCTGCCCCCAGCAGCGTTCTCAAGAGGAATCTTGGCGAGGAGAACTGGAGGGGTGAGCAGGGAGGAGAGGATCCTCCTACAATAAAAATCTGGCTCAATTTAACAAGAGGCTCAAAAGCCTCTTTAAATGAGCCTGCTGGTCCCTGGGGAAAGGGGTGCTGCTGAGTCTTAGGAAGTGGCTCTCAGCCAGGCACTGGGCTGCTGCAGGCCCCTGATCCCAGGGAGGCCGAGGCAGGAGGAGCACGAGTTCAAGGCCAGCCTCGGGAATTTGGTGAGACCCTTGGCAACTTAGTGAGACCCTTTTTCAAAAAAAAGATTAAAATTGAAAAGGGCTGGGGATGTTGCTCAGTGGTGAAGTGCCCCTGGGTTCAATCCCCAGTATGTGTGTGTGTGTGTGTGTGTGTATAAAAGTGGCTCTCAGCTCTTTTGAGACCTGATAGCATCTTTTTTTAAGCAAATATCGTATCATTTCCACTTTAGTTTAAATTTTGAGTTGAAATTAATTCTTGGGTAACAGCCTACTTACACATCTTTTTAGAAATTCAGTGCAGTGCCCTAATTATAATATAAAGGCAAATGTAAGAAAAGTAATTTGCAATTAGGTCACACCTGTCCCAACATTCAGCCGCTCGGGTGTTGGGATGACTGGTTACATGGCTGGTGACAAGCACGCAGAGGAGGCCCCTCAGACCCAGGGGGAGGTGCCTGGTGATGTCACCCTGGCAATGTTCTGCACGAAGCTGGTACAGCTGCCCTGAGTTCACACCAGAGTCGCCATCTCAGGAACAAGGGGACGGCAGGACAGTGCCCAAAGCACGGTTTCCAGGTGAAGCGGGTTTTTCTTTGGGGTTTGATGGCTATGGGGTAGAAGACCCGGGTAGGAAGGCGGCGAAGGAAAGAAAGGGGACTGTAGCTGGGGATGTGAAGCACCCACCCCGTACCTGGGCCCGACCCGCTGGGTCCTCTGGGCCCGTCACTCCCAAAGCTCTGAGAAATCTCCACGTCTCAGCCTCACTGTGAAGTTACTCATCTCTGAAAATCGCCTCCTGCTGGCGAGATCACCTGTGCCCTGAGCCGCACCATGCAGCTGAGATCAGGCAGAGCACAGCAGGTGTAGTTCAGAAACCTGCGGCCACCTGCAGAGGAGGCGGGGTCCACAGGCAGATCCCAGGGCCAGGGACACCTCAGGATCTATGATCAAAGAACAGAGCTCACCAGACGGACGTCACCACCCCCCCCCCCCCGTGCTTTCCCTGTGCCCACCTGAAACGGCTGAAGGCAGGGTCTTCCCTCTGAAATAAGAATAAAGTCCCCCCTGCTGAGGGAAGGGAGCCCAAGGGCTGTGACCCCCCCACACACACCCCACCAAGGAGCAGCAAAGAAACAGGTGAGTGGAGAGGGAGGTCACCCCTGCCCCTGACCTGTCCAGCATGGACAACTGGCTGTATACGTGCCTCCCCAGGCTCTCAGTTCTATAAATTGCATCTGCCCCTTGGTGGGGAGAAGCCACCTAGCTGCTTGTCCCCATTTTGATCAAACTGCATAAATTCCTTTTTCTATGCGGGTGGGGGACTGGGTCTAGCCAGCCAGGATCCAGACAGGGTCCCTGGTCAGGTTGCTGGTAACACACCTATCACAAGGTGTCTTTTAAAAGCCAGCTTCACCTTGTCACCAGGGAACATCGCAACCCCCCAGAGGCCTCTCCATCTTCCCAGACCACATCATTTTTCATCTCCCCGATGCGACTGACCACCTATGCACACTAACTGCCTGTCCTTAATTCCTGCTTCCCAGTGATGGGCCTCGTCACCAGAGAGCACTCTGTGCAGTCACGGGCTGTGTGCCATGTTCCAGTCCACCTCGGGGCCACGCCTCACCTGGTGACATCACACCGTGAATACACCCTGCAAAACAACAAAGTTGCCTCACGACCGCACGTTTCTCAGAACGTCATCGACCGCGACTGTGGTCGGCACTAGGAAAAAACCTTTGAGGATTTCTTTTTCAAAGAACATATAACGGTGGGGGGTGCCTCGGTTTCTACGGGATCAGTATGCTGGGTGAGAGGACACGTGCGGGTCTAAGTTAGAGAGGCCCCAGTGGTGGATTCCGCCCAGGGCAGGGCCAGCCAGGATTCCTGGTGGGGCCAGGAGTGACAGCCCAGGAGAGGGTGGGGCTGGGGAGGCCCTCGGTCCAGGAGGAGGGCCAGGGTCCTCGGTCCAGGATGGGGGCAGGGCTCAAGGGCACAGGCCCCGAGGAGGAGCAAGCTTGGCCTGGCTGTCCCCAGTGGACGATAACAAGGTGACAGTAATAATGGCCGCTGCTCTCCTGCAGCCATGACTGCAGCCCCGCCCTGTCCTGGGCACTGTTTGCAGAGCCTCCCAACAGCTCCCTGAGTCGGCTGTCGTCCCGTCCTGGAAGAGGAAGGAGAGGCAGTGCGTCTTAGTCAGCTCTTCACCCTGGGCCAAAAGACCCGGCAAGAACTGTTCTAGAGGAGGAAGTTTACTGGGGCCCACAGTTTCAGAGGTCTCAGTCCACCGTCGGGCAGCTCCTCTGTCCTGGGCCCGAGCGAGGCAGGGCACCATGGCAGAAGGGCAGGGGAAATGGCCGCGGGCCTGGGGGATGCACTCACCAGGCTCAAACGCACACTCAGGGCCAAGAACAGCTTTGTGTCCAAATCATTTTGCCCCAAACTTGTGGGTGTTTGTCCTCGAAGCCGCGTGGGCCTCTGTCCTGCTGGTGTTTGACCCGATTGACCCACGCAGGGCCTGCGGCTACCTGGCCGCTGCCCACCCTGCCCGGTGCTGGAGCCCTGGGCCTGCTGGTGGGAGGTCCACACTTGCTGGCGTGAAGCAGCGTGGAAGTGAGCCCACCTCTTCCTTCTGATGTCTTGGCATTGGGCAGTCTCAGGTGACAAGCCACGCTGTCCCTTCCTCTCTCCACACCAGGACTGAAAGCCTGTGTGGATGTATACTGGACCGGTAGTCAGTGACGGGTAAGATCCAATTGCAATGGTACCAACCTAACGGGTAAGGACCATATGTACTATTGGACAACCTAAGGCAGGCACGGTCCCTAAGCCACATGCTTGTTGTTTAAACAGAGAGGGGGAGATGTTGAGAGCCACAGCCGAAGGGGCCCCAGCAAACTTCCAGCTGCCAGCAAACTTCCAGCTGCCGGCTGATGATTGGCTCACAGCGGCCCCAGCAACATCTAGCTGATTGGCTCCTCTGCGGTGATGCTCATTGGGCTGTTTCCCTGCCCTTTCAGACCACGGAGCTGCTCATTGGGGGACTTTTTTGGCTCCGCCCACGTGACCCAGCCAATCGGCGTGTTTTAAACCATGCAGGGGTCACACGGCGCTTCCCACAGATGGCTCTTGTCTGAGCTTGACTCCCATAGGGCCTCCCGCTGGACGGTGTGTGACCGTCAGATCAAGACAGAAGAGCCGTGTAGAACAGGGCAGGACGGGCAGCTCGGGGGGCAGCGGGGAGGTGCGGGGGTAGGGAGGGGGCTGTCATCCAGAAGGTGGTCAGGAGCCCTGCTGGAGGAGGAGACACCTGTGAGGGCACGGGTCAGTGGCCAGCTCCACCCAGTCCACTGGAGATTTTCCCCGCACGAAAGTCTTGTGTCCCCTAAAACAAGGGAGCCCATGAAGTCGAGGGGGAGCACAGGCAGGTCCCCAGCACAGCTCGCGGGCACGGACGGGCACTGACGGGCATGCCAGACGCCTCTGCGGATCCCAGTGTCACTCCTGGCGATGACGTTTTTATAATTGTAGAAATCTGCCCATCAGGGAAACTGACTTTTTGGGTGATCATTTTGGTGACTTCTACACAGAGACTTGTGTGACCACCACCAAGGACAGAATCCAGATCAGCTCTGCCGCCCCCCGAAAGCCCCCTGGTGCCATACCAAGCCTCCCGCGTACTGCAGCTCGCCCAGTTCTTCTGCACACTCAGGAGAAGCCAACCCCATATGACTTCTTGTTTCTCTCTTAGGAATTCCCTCGTAGTGGGCTAATTTCTTACTCTTTCCATTCTCCCCCTTTCATGACAGGTAAGCGCAGCATCCTGATTGCCTTTGTGCGTAGAGATCGATTATAGCATTTATGAACTTCTCTGTAGGAGAACAACGATGCTCTTCACAGGGGGCGGAGGGTTGCCGGGTTGAGAACCCTGGTCCCCAGGAAATTCCACCAGGTCATCGGCAACTGCACAAGGTGGGCTTTTTCTCCTTTGAGTGCCGCCAGCAGCCGGTGTGGCAGGACTCGTAGGAGGAAGACCCAGGTACAGGGCAAAGGGGGCCTGAGGACCCCACGGCTGATTCACTGTGCGTCTGCGGATCTTTCAAACCAGGCCTGGCGCTGTGTCACCTCTGGGTTCCTAGCATGTCTGCTGTCTGAATGGGTCGCCGTCTTCAGGTCCTCCCCCTTGGACAGCAGTAGGAAGGATTCGACAGGTGGGTCCCACAGGTGTTGGGGTGACCACGTGGCCCCTGCAAGATGGCAAGGGTCAGTCTCTTGGTTACGGGCTCATGGGAACACCCAATTCAAAGGGGCGATTCGGATGAGTCTGAGGGATTTTTTAGAGCGATTTTAGATCTGTCCAAAACTGGGGCAGGAATGGAGGACTCCTCCTGTTCCTCTGAACTGAAGGTGGTTTTACTTAGTGAAAGCTTAGACGGGTCCAAAGGTCCGGAATGTTCCTTTTAAGTTTCACCCTTTGTGTTTCTCTTCACAGATGGAAACAGGAACTCCCGCTCCCACTCGGCCTGGCTGGCTGGGACAATAACGAGGCGGTCCAGACAGGATGGGGACGATGGGAAGGGCTTGGCATCCACAGCGCCCTGCGTAGGGACAGGGATGGTAAGGTCCACGGGAAGCTCCCCTGGAAGATGCATCCCAAAGACCAACTATCCAGCCCACCAGGACACAGGCGGAAGGCTGGCCACGCCTTGGGATTCTGAGTCCCATTTAGTCCAACCCCCAGCCCACTCAGGCCACGGTGTTTAGTGAGCACCTGCTACGTGAGGGGTATGGGAACTAAGCGCCATGGACCCTACAGCCTGGAGCAGTGACAGGTATCAGGAGGTGCGCTGTCACACCTGTGTTCTGGTTGGCGTGGTTCTCATTCCTCGCATATCTTCCAAGGAAAGCCGCTCTGGAGGAGAGACCCTTCCACCCTGGGCGCAATTCCTTTGGAATTCTAACAATTCGGTCCCGCACACCTTTTAACCCTGCTTATACTGTTGCCCCAGGTGACCGAGACACCTCAGAGACCAGGCCAGTGCTGGGGGTCACTGATGGCCCAGCCTGTGTCCCCCCACTCCTCCCCATGACCCCCAGTCCTGTGCTTGCTTGTGCAGAGCCTTGGGTTCTGTCTCAGCACCACAAAACAACAACAACAACAACAGTAATAATAACAACTATCCCGGGGCCTCCTGGGATGAGAAACCCACAAGGTGGCTTGAAACAGACCAAAGCTCTCCCTGGCTCTGGGCAACTGGTTACTTAAAAGTACCTCTTTTTCCTAGGACATTCTGTTTTTAAATTAATCAACAGACTGATTTTTTGGAGCGATTTTAACTCCACAGAAAAATGGAGCAGAAGGACCAGGGTTCCCACGCACCTGACCTGTCTGCAGCGAGCGTAACAGAGACAGGTCCTTCTCTCCTGTGACCCTGCCATCCCAAGGTTCTGCTAGTGACCAGCACTGGCCAAGAGAATGAAATGTGATTTTATTTTTATTTTTAATCAGACTTTACTTTTTAGAGCAGTCTCAGGTTTAAAGACAAAATCTGTAGTGAAGGAGGCCAGCGTCCCCAACCCCAACCCCAAGCCCTGTCCCCCCCCCCCCTCAGTTCTTAGCATCTGGCAGAGAGGGACGTTGGTTACATATGACGAGTCAATACGGGTCCATTATTATCAACTAAGGGGTCAGTCTGTGTTGGCTGTTCTGTGGGTTTTGATAAAGGAATTGTGACACTTTCCCTCCATTGTGTATCTTACAGAGTGCGCACTGCCTACAAGCCCCCAGACCCCATCTCTGTCCCTCCTTCCCCAAGTCCCTGACAACCGCTGATTTTTTTTAAGTTTCTATAGTTTCCACCTTTATGAATCAGCGTGCCTGACCCAAGTCAGTGACGGACCCTGAGGAGGTAAGAGCCCCGGTACCCTCTGTTTGACAGTTGTGTGTGCACATTGGTGCAGGGGGACACGTGGAGCGAGAGAGTAGAAAAGGCACGGCTCACCCCACTTTACCCCCTCCCACATTGAAAATCAGCCTAACTTCCTCAGACCCCCACCCAGGAACCGGGATGTGATGGAGACCCAGAGGACGTCATCAACGGCGTCAATCCTAGAGCCAGGCCCACGGAGAACCTCGGGAAGGGTTCCTTTGCTCCACATTTCACCTGTATTTCTGTGTCCTATGGAGTTCCCAGTACAACCCACATGGATTTGTTTTCTTTGTTTGTTTGTTTGTTTTTTGGTGCTGGGGATTAAACTCAGGGACTCGACCACTGAGCCACATCCCCAGCCCTAATTTGTATTTTATTTAGGGACAGGGTCTCACTGAGTTGCTGAGGCTCACTGAGTAGTGCCTCGCCATTGCTGAGGCTGGATTTGAACCCACGATCCTCCTGCCTCAGCCTCTTGAGCTGCTGGGATTAGAGGTCTGTGCCCCACCTGGGTTTTTTAAAGAGAGAATGTGCCTTGGTGCCAAGCCTTGTCTGCTGGATGCCCCCCCCCACACACACACACCCCTGCACCCCTCCCTGCAGGGAGCTCTAGACCAGGAAGAGACCGTCTTCCACAAAAACGCAGAGCGCTCCACAGCCTCATGGTCACGGATGCCGAGCATAAGTAGTGACAGCAGCTTGCCAGTGGGCAGGACTTGGCAGAGAGTCCCCATGCAAATCCGCCGCCACACCAGCACGCTCCGCACAGGGCTGTGAAATCCGCCTTCACTCGCTCAATTCACACCCCGGCAGAGCTGCCAACAGCTCTGTGCATCTACGCAATAACCCTCATTCTGTCACCGTTTCCTTGACCTTCACCCTCTGACAGCATTTTTTTGTTTTTGGGAAGTGGGGGCTACCTTTAAGAAATTAAAATGTCCAATTCTGTTGGGGGAGATCTTAGGTTCACTTTTGCTTCATCGTCTCCTTCGTTTTGTGACTGTGAGCTGCGGGAATTTTATTTTGTCTTTGATATTCTGCGAAGCTTTCTCCAGCTGCGATGCACTTTCTAAAAACCAAAATGAGTCGTGCACACATTCCACACTCATGGCTCCTCTGTGAGGCCATCTCAGTGGCCCAGGGTGCTTCCCGGGAGCGCAGGGAGGCGTGTGTTGGCGGTGCCTGCTGAGACATGCTCTTGTCTCCCTGCGACTCACAGGACGAGTCTCCTCCTCTAGGTTTGTGCAGACCTGAGAGATGCTCTTCTGTTCTGGAACTAGCTTCAGGACACGGGGGAGGGGATGAGTCTGAGCCAACTGGACCCATGGGAGGACAGGTGGGCGGGCGTGGTTCCAAAGAGGGAAATCTGGGGCAATTTCAACTGCAGAGTTATAAGCCCCAGAAAGGCTCTCCCTGGGGACGGGGTTGGTTGATTCAGTTGATTCCCCACCAGTGACTGAAGGTCACATGAGATACTTGGATCAGAGGACTCAGTTTATTCCTCGTCTAATTAAGCTCCTTAGAATTCTCCTGATGCGCCTGGGTTCTTGTGGCTGCGCATCTTAAATGAGATTTGACATCAAGAGACCGACACCGTTTTCCCTGTTTGAGTCCCTGGTGCAGTTCCCTTCAGGCTCAGAGACTCTGGTGGCCGTGGCCGTCCTTGGCCTGGGTCTGTGACAGTCCAGTCGCCTGCCTGGGCACCCGCCTCCTCCTGCACTGACGGCTGTCTGGTCCCCTTTGTCCCCGTCTTTCAGGACACCTGTGGTAGCACTTAGCCTCCTGCGTGCTCTTGGGATCTTCACTGTACACCTGGCCATGGAAGTAGCGGTCACTCTTGCCTCACAAGATCACACCCATAGGCTTTGGGGATCAGAGGTGGACAGAGCTCAGGACGGTTCCCAGTCTCCTGTCTTGTAAGGTGCCAGGACCGGCCTCCCCCACCAGCAGGGCGGTCCAGGACTGCTGTGTTCACTTTCTATCCACGGCCATCACGGACGACCACAGATTTGGGGGCCCATGTTTACTTGGCGTGTCCCTCTCTGCCAGTCAGCAACGGTCCTGGTGGGTCTTCTCTGTATCCAGTGGGTCCTTCTCTTCCTTCTCCTTCTGGGGCCTCCACTGGCCTCTTGCTCACCAGGCCTTGCTGACCTCTGCAATCCCCCCCCACCTTGGCGCTCCTCTGCCCTGCCCCCACCCGCCCACTCGCTCACTGTCACTGGAACAGGCGCACCTTCCAGCACATTCCCTCCTCCGTCAGACGCCTCCCGTGGCCCTCCTGACCCAGCAACCTGGCCCCAACCTGACGCCCCGGAACACCAAGACGCCTTCCCTCGTGACCCACACCAGCGTCTCTGTAAAGGCCTGTGTTCATTTTAATGAATTCCAGGGGAAAATGTAATGAGAAAGTAAAAACTCATGCTTTCTCAGATGTCTATGCCTAGGATGCAGCTACTGGCTTAAGGAGAGAAATGGAATCCGTTTAAGGAAACATAATAAACGGATTAATAGACAGAATGCGGGTCAGGAGACCTGCTGGTGGGGGACGCGTCACCGGGGTCTGGAAAACCCTGACCCACAAGATAGACCCCACTTTGGTTTGGGACACGAGCAGGAGCTGGCCGAGCCTGTCCCCGCTTGGCCCTACCTGCTGCTGACACAGATGCCCCTTTGGCCAGGGGCTCCTTGGTGTCCCTGAACTGACCGCACCGGGCTCACGGGCCCTCCTGCCTGTCAGGGCCCCCCCACCCTGCCCCCAGGAATCCCAGCCGGCTCCCCTCCCGCAGGAAGCCCCTCTGCCACCTTCCCTAACCTGTCCACCTCTGGTGCTGACGATTGGAGCCCCTCGCTCGGCCAGGTGGACACAGCCATCAGGCCCTCATGCAGAATTTGCCTCTTACCACGGACGAGGCCAACGAGGCTCCTTTGGAAGGCTGTAGATCTCAAGTGCTCTCTCCTCTGTGCGCCACATCCTGCAGCAACAGGTCCCGGTCCTCTTTCCCACTAGCTTCTACTGGGCTGTCTGGGGTCAGGTGGCTGCCTGGGGTTTACACTGGCCA
This sequence comes from Marmota marmota marmota, assembly GCF_001458135.2. Taxonomy (NCBI): domain Eukaryota; kingdom Metazoa; phylum Chordata; class Mammalia; order Rodentia; family Sciuridae; genus Marmota; species Marmota marmota. The sequence goes on from NW_026000026.1 coordinate 6,149,753, forward strand.
AGGAGAAGGGGGTTTGAACATGCCGACTGGCCAGGCCTGGGTCACCATTGCAGCTAGACCGGGAGGCTGGGGGCCCATGGAGGAGGGAGAACGCTGGAGGGTAAAGTGAATCAGGGTGGGCTCCCAGGAGGAGGAGGAGACGCAGGGCTGACGGAAGCACCAGCTGCCCGTGAGGTGAGTCAAGAAGGAGAAAAGAAACTCCGTGTCCAAGCAAGAGGGCGAGGCAGGAGGTGGCAGGTGCGTGGGGACCGGCGACCCACCGGAATCCCTGGGCACTTTGTCATGGTTGCTAGTCAAGGAAACAATCATGCAGATGTGCAGCATGTGACACTGTGAACAGAGGGAACGCCGTGTCAAGTGGGCCGTGTCTGCAAATAGAAGGCGATCCCCCCTCCCTGAGGATCCCGGCCCCACGGGGAGGTTACGTTGTATTTACCTGGTTTAAATATTAAACTTTCAGCCTGCGGCTTAGCTCCTGAGACATCTGCATTTCCGTGCTGCGTGGACTATCAGGGGCAGGGGTCTCCTGTCCTCTCTGATCAGGCTGAAGAACTCGGTGTCTCTGCTTCTAGCTTCTGATGAACAAAAAAGCCTCCCGGGCTGCATCTGGTCCCAGAGAGAGCCTTCAACAGAGGGAAAGGCTGAGAACAAAAGCTCGGGTGTCGGCTGGGAAACTCCCAGTCCCCACAGGAGAGGACCAGAGAGGGAGAGAAAAGATGGAGGATCCAAAGCCCACTGCGGCCGCAGGAATCAAAGAGCACGGTTCCCCCGCTTCCTGTCCTACTTAACAGTTGTGAAAAGTTCCCATGTCTCCACCTCCTGCCACTGTCCCTGCCCTCTGTGCCCCAGATATACGGGCCTCCCTTCTGGCCCTTCAGAGCCAGCCCGCTCCATTCCCTGGGCCTTTGTACTTGCTGTTCCCTCTGCCTAGCACACTGTTCCCTGTAATCCCTCCAAGGGGGTCCATTTTATCCTTCAGGACTTAGTGCACTACCCCCCCTCAGAAAGACCCTCCCAGACCACCTAGTATGAGAGAGCAGCCCCACCCCTCTGGTTTTCTTTATCGCGTCACCCAGTCTGTCCCATTTATGCATGTTTCACAACCTGAGAGTGAGTGTATTTGTATACAGCCCACCCTCCACCAGGAGACTGCAGCTCCTCGAAACACATGGAGTTTATCTCACCCACTACTCTTTGCTTAGAACCTAATGTCTTAATCCATTGTAACAAAATGTAACAAAATACTATAAGCTGGGTACCTTATAAAGAAGAAAACTCTATTTCCCATAGTTCTGGAGGTCAGGAAGTCCAAAGTCAAGTTGCTGGCAGATTTGGTGTAGGTGGGGGCCCGACTCTCCGGGTCATGGATGTCACCTTCTTGCCATGTCTGACATGGTGGAAGAGACAAGGCAGGTCTCTGGTTCCTCTTTTGTAAGGGCCCTACTGCCATTTGTGTGGGCCCCACCCTCAAGATGGATCATCCTCCAAACACAATGACTCCTAACACACCAAGGTGAAGATTGGGTCTCAGCACATGAACTTGGCACCCGGGGGGGGGGGGGGACACAAACACTCAGACCATAGCACCTACCCTGTAGAAGATGGGCCGGCATCCGGGAACCCCAGCCACCATAGGCAGTGGCACATACACACACGCACATACGCACAGACACGTGCATACACACATGCACACACACACACACACAGTTATTACGACCAAAACTTTCTGTAGGCATTGCCATTGTCCCTGGGGCTGGAGGGAACTGCCCCAGCAGAGCCCCCGTGGGCACCCGAGCTGTGGAGAGCACCCCATGAGCCCCCGGCTCCCCCAGGCCATCACTCTCTGGACCCCCCACCTTTGCCAAGCCTCAGTTCACTCACCACAAACTCAGTGAGTCCCCAGGAGATGCCACCCCTGACCAAAGACTCTCACCTACTGGGGGAGATGCACAAGAAACGTCAGGCTTGAGAGGTCCTGTCACCAAGGGCACGGTGGGTGGGGGGGTGACAGGGCAGCAGGAGGGACAGCCAGATGGGGGGTGGCCTCCCAAGCACTGCACCTTCCCTCACCCCAAAGAGGCTCTGCAGAAACAGGGGCAGCACTGCCCAGAGGCGGACGCTGGAGCCCAGGGCTCTGCTGGCCACTCTGACTGTCCCCAAGGGGGGGCCTGTCCTTATTCTAGACAGAGAGGTGGGGCCTTAGCTCCATGGGGGCTCTGACTGGGACCAGGCTGGTTCTCAGGGAACCAGACCAAGCCCAGAGGAGGAAAGACGTCAACGCCACCAGAGACAGGGAAGGGCAGGGCCAGTAATAGCACTGTCCCCTGGAAACATCTGGAGAAAGCTCGTCCACTGCTGACTCAGACTCCAGGACCGCACATGAGCCTGGGGCCAGCTCAGTGAGTGTCGGCGATGACAACCACGGTGACAGCTAATGCCAGTCGTGACTCTGCTCGGCTCCTTGTCTGGATGATCAGTCCCACAGGATCCTGCGGGTGGTGTCCCTACTGTGTCTGAGGAGCGGGGACCTCACTCCCTAAATCCCCCCTCAGGCCTGCGCTGGCGAAGGCACCTGGGCCCTGTGCAGCCAAGACGCGCCTCGGCCCAGCTAGAGTGGACACATGCCCAGAGGACTTCAAAATAGACTCTGGCTGTTCTAAAGGTCTTAGAGGAAAAGATAGATGTGAAATAGACAGAAAGATGGAATATCTCAACAAAATGATTGAAAACTCTAAGATAAAGCCAGAAGAACATTCTAGAACTGAAAAATGCAATGCCTGAAATCACAACTGTTTGGATGAGCAAAATAGCAGACTGCACACAAAAGAATCAGCAAACCCAAGTCAGGTTGAAAGTGATCATCCAGACTGAAGCCCATGAAGGAAGAGGGAAGTTGTGTGTGTTTTTAAAGAAGAAATCCTTCAAGGGCTGGGGTTGTGACTCTGAGGTAGAACATTTGCCCTCACACGTGAGAGTCACTGGGTTTGATTCTCAGCACTACGTAAATATAAATGAATAAGATAATGGCCCATCAACAACTAAAGAAATACTTAAAATAAAAGCCTTCAGGACATGTGGCTCAGGGCTGGGCTGGGGCTCTGTGGGAGAGCGCTTCCCTGGCGTGTGTGAGGCCCTGGGTTCGATTCTCAGCACCACATATAAATAAATGAATGAAATAAAGGTTCATCAACAACTAAAAAGAATTTTTAAAAAAGACATGTGGTGCAGAATCCAACAGTCTAACATATGTGTTATCGGAGGTACAGGAGGAAAGGAGACAGGGAAGAGGAGGAATGAGGAGGAGTATTGAGAATTAACATGGCTGAACACAGTGGTGCACACCTGTAATCCCAGCAGCTCAGGAGGCTGAGGCAGGAGGATTGAAAGTTTGCGGCCAGCCTCAACAATTTTGTGAGGCCCTAAGCCATTTAGCAAGACTCTGTCTCAAAATAAAAAATCAAAAGGGCTGGGATTCAGCTCAGTTGTAGAGCATTTGCCTAACACATAACAAGTCCCTGGGTTCAATCCCCAGTACTGAGAAAATTAAAATAAGCCAACCAAGAGGCCCAACTCCAAGCTCTGCACAAGAAACACTTTACATAGCAATAAAGCAAACGGCTGATAAACCCCATGGCTTGGAGGGAGTGGGACAGTACTGCTGGGCAAGAGTGCCCACCTGTGACTGAACACGTGTGAAGTCCAATGATTACTGCAGGGGCCAGAACAGCCGCTGTCAGGGGCCCTTCCTGACTAGAAAGGCCACCGGGGATTTCGGTTGTGGATGGAGTCTTCATCCTGCAGCAAGTGGGGATCACAGATGTGGATGCACATTTTAAAATCGGGGAGCTGCATATTAAGGCTTGTGGGTTTGGCTGTGCTTACATTCTGCAGTAGAGGTTTCCTGGCGAGTGTGAGACCCCGGGCTCCATCCTCAGAACCACAGGAAAAAGATTTCCTAATCCCTTCATAAGATATGTGTGCTGGACATGGAGTGTGTGTGTGTATGTGTGTGTGTGTGCGCAAGAGTGTGTCCTCACAGCAGACGGGGTGCAGGGCCCAGAGCCTGTGAGGGGATGAAGGAGGCAGGCAGGGGGAGGGGAGGCACCTGTGACCCATGAGCAGCGAAGACCTAGCGAACCCCAGCTGTGTAGCCGTCTCTGCATCCACACCACCTGTCGGGGGAGGTTGGCCCTTCCTTCCCAGCTGTCACTCACTGGTTGGCCTTGCTCAGAGTCAGGCAAATCTGACATTAAACTGCACGGGGCGTGGGGCGCGGGGCTGCAGCAGCACCCTTCCTGGGTGCCAGTCCCATCAGCCCTGAGCTCCGGTGCCTGTCAGAGAACCCGCTGAGCCCTCGCCACTTCTGCCAAAGAAGGGACAGTATTGACTGAGATGTCGGCATCCAAAAATCAGACAGCTGTAGGCAAATGTGAGAAAAGGATGGGGGTTCCGTGGAGCCCAGCCATGAGGGCCTCCGGAGCCCGTCCCCTGTGCCCACGGTGTGGGGAGGGGCTCTGCTGATCCCCAGGCGCCGTCTAGGTGGACAGTAAGGGGAGCGTGATGGGCCGGGCGGAGGGTGGGGCACCAGACAGAGAAACAAGTCGGGCTCGTGTTTTATCTCAGATTCATAAACGTGAGCGTCCCTCGGCCTGTGACACAAAACCCACTTCTCACCGCAGGTCACCAAAGGGCTTAAACTCCCTGGCCTGAGGGCCCAGCACAGGCGGCTGCTTCTGCAGTACTTGATCTTTCCAGAGAGCAGGAACCGGAACTCAGTGCCCAGCCTGGGAGTTTGCAGCCCGCAGTGGCCACACGCCTGGCCCGTCCCCACCGTGAACTTCAGTCTGGGTGACCCCCAGCCACCCGGGGCATCAGGGCAGGATCGTCCTTCCCATACAGATGGGGACAGTGGAGACAGCAGGGCTGAGGCTCTGAGGTCACCCCAGGAGGGCAGAGCACCAGGCCCGGGCCCCCCAGCGCAGGCCCAACCCAGTAGGGTCCTGCAGCTCCAGCTGCTGCCCAGGAACAAGCCTGGCCCACGGTCACCCGCCCTTCAGGCCACACAGTGTCACCCCAGCCTGTCTCCAGGTGCCCCACAGTCACAGCAACAGGGAGGGGGAGGGCCATTAGGTTCTGGAAGGAGACCCCCAGCAGGAGGCGGGGTGCAAACTGCCCGCGCTGCTCCCCGGGGACCACCCCCCCGCTGCGCTGCCCACGCTTGTCCCCAGCACTCTCAGCCGTCCACTCCTTGGGACACCCCCTGGGCTGACTCAGGAAGTGACAAGGAAGCCCCTGTTCCAGGTCTTGTCCACCACAGCCTGTGGCCCACCACTGCCCAGACTAAGGGGGAGGACGCGAGACACCTGGGTCCCCCAGAGGGGAAGCCAGTGGAGGGGTGGGTTGCACTGCCCTGGCCGGCTGAGCAGCCTCGCCCCCTGACACAGTCCCCTGTCAGGTGACACTGCCACGTCCCACTCAGTCTGTCTGAGGGGCTCAGCGCCACGCTGGCTGATGGGCAGTATCCACATGGGGCAGGCCAGCAGGGCTGAGTCTTGGGCATGGACGGCTTTGCTCTTTCAAGGCCAAGGGCTCTGTGGCAGCCCGAGTCCTGCACACCCACGTCACGTGTGCCCATTAGGCAGGTGGCCCAGTGGTCTCAGGCACAGCTCTGGGACCACCCATCCCCACCCCTGGGTCCCTCTGTCCCTAAGCAGGGTGGACCTGGCCACCTTGGAGGCTTCTCCCGGCACCTGCAGCTGCAGCACTTACTCTGACAGTTTGTGGAGCACGTGCTCTGGGCCAGGCACAGGTCCAGCCTTGGGGACACAACTGTGTCCCCATCCCTGCACTCTCATATACGACACTCCACGGGCAAGAAATGAGAGCCACCTGGGACACGACACCAGACAATGAGACGGCTGGGAAGGACCTGAGCAGGCTGAAGGGCCAGAGAGACGGGCGGGCGGACCGGCGAGGACACTCGGACTGAGGAGGGACCACTTGCCCTGTGTCCTGGAGGAGGGGCAGATCCTGGGAGGGCCACATGGGAAAGCATCCTCCTACCCCTGCCACCATGCAGAACTAAGGCTGGGGACTATTTAAGAGGCCCCCACAGTGAGCGGTTGAGGGCACAGATCTGAAGCCACGCTGCTCGCCTTGTGATTCGAGCCCTGATACACACCAGCTGTGTGACTTGGATGAGTTCATCAGTCTCTCTGTGCCTGTTTCCTGACTCTAGAATAAGACAGTAATAGTGCCCATCTCTCAGGGCTCTTGTGACGATGAAATGAGTTAATATGCTTAGAACGGTGCCTGGCACACAGTCGGCATTGTCTCGTGCTATTGTTTGGGTGGAAAAGTCCAAGATACTGCAAAGGATTCCAAAAGGCAAAGACACAGTAGCAGGGTGCCCATGGCTCCCACCTGGGGCCTCCCCCTTGAGCAGCAGGTGATCCCACAGCCACAGACGCGCGGAGGCCATGGGCCCAGGTGGGGCCCCTGCAGATCTGTCCCTCAGAGCTGAGCGGGGCTCCACAGGCCTGGGCGGCCCAGGCCGAAGCCACCTGCACAGGTGGGAGGTCACCGGAGTGCACAAGTCTCATGAGGGTCATCAGGACTCCAGGTGGGGACTCGGAGCCTGGGGACACAGGGAAGGGAGAGATGGACACCCGAGGCCCAGCCCCTCCTGTCTGCCAGGACCAGGGCAGTGCCTGGGGGCAGCAGGGGGGGGCTGCAGGGTCGCCAGCCCTGAGAGCAGGCCTGGGCCGTCACCGCAGCAGACGCTCCGACCAGGAACAGGGAACAGGCTGCGGGGCGGGGCCTGGGGAGGGCAGCAGGGGGCAGGAGAGAGGGGTCCCTGGGGGCTGTGAGCATCTGTCTTGGCAGGGACAGGGGGACAAAGCCAGGGACAGAGACGGCCCAGTCCTCGGTGGCTGTTCCTCCCATGCTGCCCAGTGCAGGGGCTGGGGACAGAAAGCAGTACCACCACAGGAGGTTTGCCCTCCTCTGCAGATGTCACCCAGGAGTCCCCTCAGCAGCCCTGGCTCGAGGCTCCTCATCCCCTGTCCCTGATTGGGTTCCTCCAGGGAGCGCTGGCGTCCCCGTCCCTGTCTCCCCTCTGACGGACATGAGCAGGGCCCCGCCTCCCGACACCCTCGTCCTGTCCCACACACCTGGGTCATGTCTCAGTGTCCCCTGCAAGCCTCAGACACTGAGCCTGGGGTCACAGAGGCAGGGACATGGCCTGTGGCCCCGTCCTGATGCTGCAGGAGATGGGGTCCTGTCGTGCCTGACACCGGGTCCCCTGGTGACACACAAGAAGGTGCTGGCAGTGACCTCCTTCAACAAGGCCAGGAGAAGGGGCAGGGGACCCAGATGACCAGGCGGCCACTGCTTCAGAAGCACGCGTCCTGCACGAGCAGTGGCCCTCGAGACCCAGCAGGTCGGGGATGCCCGGGGACCTGCAGCCTCAGGAGGTTCCTCACAGAAATACCGAGCCCAGGGGACCGCCAGCCCCGGCTGCCCGCGAGCTCCCCTGGAGGCCGTTCTCGAGGGGGAGGGTGGGGGGACCCTCCTCGGCCTCTGCGCCCCCACAGTCTGCAGAGCTGCGGAGACTGCAGGCCGACCCACGGTGTTCAGGAGCTGCAGGAGGCCATGGCTGAGCAGGCCCCTCCTGGCCAGAGGACAGCAGCCATTGTCCTCCCACAGCTCACACAAGGGGCTGCCTGGTCCCCAGGGAGCGTCAGAGGCCAAAATCTGGCGCCTGCCACCCGTCATTCTTGGCAAGTGACAGAGTCCGCTGAGGACGGGACTGTCTCTGTCCCTGGCTTATTCTCCTTAAAGGGTCACTTTAAGGAGAGGCGGCCATTGTGGGGCAGAGGGCATTGTGGGCCCCCAGCCCAGCCTCAGAGGGGTCAGCTCTGCCTGCCCACTTGGGGGGAGGAGGACAATGTCCTCAAACTGCCACCGTCCTTCCCAAGTGGGTCTGGGGGCTGGCTTTGCTTTGGGGGAGGGGGAGACATACCCCTGAGGGCCAGAGTCAGGCCTGGCCCGGGCCAGGGGAGGGCTCTTGGCCACAGGAAAGCCGATGGCCCTGTGGAGATTCAGGCCACCACTGCCTGACCGTCCAGCAGCCAGGACAACCCAGGAAAGTGGACGCCAGGGTCCACTCTGGGGCTGTAACTGCTCAGGTCAGGGCTGTGTCCCACTTGTCCCTACCATGACCCCCACCTCCTGTACCTACCTGGGCCACCAGGAGGAGGGACACTGGCACCTCCCCTGACCTCTGCAGCCAGAGGCGTGAGCCCCAGGGGTCGCGTGAACGTGTCTGGTCTGCCAGGTGGTCTCAGGTCCCAGAGGGAAACGTCCCCCTCGTTCCTCTGTCACCCCACCCACTGCCACGCACCCCCACGTCACTCACGACCCTCCAGGATGACAGACAGCTCCTCTCTGCGGCTCAGAGGTCACTCGGAGTCACCGCCCAAGTCGGCTGACAGGTGCCAGCTTGTCCCTCTTGGGTTTGGGAAAACGTGACTCTGGCGTCAACACGGGACGCGAAGCCTCGCTGGGAGCCGCTGCCTGGTCTCTGGAGGCCTCGGCAGGTGGCACTGGGCCTCGTCCTCCCGAGCAGCGAGGGGCACAGCCACGTCCCCGCTGCCCTGGAGATGGGCTCCCTCCCTTTGTCACAGTCCCCACCCTGGTGGTCACCCGACATGGAGACCCCAGGCTGGACCCTCCTCCCATCCCCGACAGCAGGGCTGGGAGGGCAGGTGAGTTCCCTCTCCTTCCTCCCCGTTCCACCAGGGACGCTGCAGAAGTCACCACGCACAAAGCGTCTGTGGGACTCACATTCCACGTGGGGGGTTCTGACAGCATCTGCAGCGTGGCCATGACCACTGGTGTGACCTCTCTCTGTCCACCCAGCCTCGCCCTGGCGGTTCCTGACTCTCCCCACACACGCGTAGGCAGAGAGGCAGTGGGAGCCCGCACTGCACATGACAGCAGAATGTCAACCCGTGGGCAGCTGAGCCGCAGGACTAACATGAGCGATTGTGTAGGCAGAGGCTTTTAACCTGACACACAGGTGTCAGGCTGATGCCATGGAGAATGAGTGAGTGGCCACCAGGGTCACCTTCTCTCACAGGCAGGACCCAGGGGGCTCTGGGCGGAGGCTCAGGCATTGGCTGGTGTCTTAATGACACCTGACTTGCTCGTCTGAGCATGGGAACTGTGAGGGAGGGTTGCCTGGGTGTGCATGTGTGTGTGAGTGTGTGTGTGCGTGAGTGTGCATGTGTGTGTGTGAGTGTGCATGCTCCCTGCTCTCACACTGGAGCCCCATCTCCACATGGACCTTCTCTTCAGGAACTGGACCTTCACCACCAAGGCCCGGGCCTCTTCCCTGGCTGAGCCGGGGCACCTCAGCCCTGGGGGCCTGGCCCCGTGCGCTGCTCCCCAGGACCTCAGCAGGGATGGAGACGGGCTCCTGCCCTCGGGGAGGGGACGGCCCAGTGGGGCCTGCAGAAGAGACACGGAGGACCCACACTTCACAGAGGTGATTCAGATGGGGACACCCAATGGAGACCTGGGATAAAGAGGGAGTGACCGTGAGGGGCCAGAGCTGGAGAGTCAGAGAGGAAAACAGGGAGAGGCCAGGCACTGCCCCGTGGAACCTGCCCGCTCCGTCCTGCTCTCCCCTTGCTCTTCCAGGCTGGACGCTCCTCCCCTGGCCACCAGAGCCAGACCCGCTGGGCCCTGGGCAACGCCACTCCAAGGGACACTCAGGCCGCGAGAAATATCCCCAAACACTTTAAAACACACGCACACACATGCACACACTCGCCCTTCCACCCGCACACACGTGCACCCACACACCTGTTTACGCCGCAGCGGAACCCGTCTCCCCGCGTGGGATGCTCTGCCGTTACCCTGAGTCCATTCTGGGCTGTGGACATTCAAGTGCTGCGCGGCCCTCCAAATTGATTTCAGGGCCCACTAATGCACGCCGGCTGCCATTCCACCCTCTGCACTAAGACCCTCTGTGGTCAGGACGAGTGTCCCAGGTGCTATTTACCCTACAGCAGGGAGCCACCTCTTCCCACAGGTGGGCAGAGGTGGCCTGTGCCCGTGAGACCCTCAGGGCCTGACACCAGTGTGAGACAGTAGCCAGCCCTGGCCCGGAGCACAGACCAGAGGCAGGACCTTGGCCTGAGGCCACAGCCAGGGCCTCCTGAGCCCTCCAGGGACAGACCCCCAGGGACAGCTGGGGGAGGCAGGGCCTGCTGGGCAGAGCAGGCTGTGGACTGGGCACCATGGCCCCTTCCCAAGGACCTCAGACCACTCCTCCAACTGGACCAAGGTCTCCAGAGCTCGGGGCCACTCCCTGGCCCAGAGAACCAGGCGGAGGCCACTGTTGGCCCACCTGAGAGTTCCCTTTCCTCGTGGGTATTATCTGTTCAGGTTACCAGGCCGGGACGCTGTCCCCTGCCCTCTCCTCACGCGGTTTACCTAATGCTGTTAGCGCTGCTGCGGCCATTCAGGGGCAGCGGGCAGCCCTATCTCCCGACTCCCCCCACACCTTTACCTTGACCTGTCCCCTTCCTCTGCCCGGTCCCTTCCAGGCCTTCAGCTGGACACACCTCCTGTCCTCAGCTGCAATGCCACTGCCACCCGGGGCCCACACTCTTCATGTCCCATGCACAGGACAGGGGCTGGCCTCTGAGGACCCTGGACAGCAGCCTTGGTCCTGTGGAGCATCTCTAGGTGCTCCGCTGAGTCATGGTCATAGCTCCCCGTCCGTCCCCCTGTTGGGCATGTCTAGGTGCCAAGGGTGTTTGTCATGGGCCTCAGAACAAAACTGGACACCAGAGCATGATCTGGGGCAGAGCCGCCTGGGCCCACAGCCGTCCTGGTGGGGGCCCTGGTCTTGCACAGGTGCCCACCTGGGAGTGAGGGGCCAGCGCCTCCTGGGGTGGGGACGGTGTGAAGGCAGCGAACACAGCACTCTGTCCTCTGTCCCAACCAGGGCCCGGTGCCTGGGAGCCTCCCTCCTACCCGTTGGCTGCTGAGGTCCCTCCAAGTCCTCCAACTGACCGGCCCCCTAGGCAGGGTGGCTCTTCCTTCTCAGGAGGATAAATTAGGTGCCCAGGGAGACAGGGTCTCTTGTGACGCTTTGTCACTTTGGGGAACTGTCCTCCACACATCTCCATACCACTGTCCCCTGTCCTGAGCACGGCCCCCATTCCCGGTCCCCCTGCTGCGGCTGTGCAGGAGTTCGTGGCCTTGCTGACCAAGTCATCTCAGCTCCAGGCCCACTCAGCAAACAACCTGACCTGCACTTGCTGCGCCGGCCGCAGGACACGGCAGGGAGCAGTCACAGCTGCCTCTGGGGAGCCACAGAGGACGACAGGCAATGACCGGACCAATGCGGAGGCCCTCCTGACTGCACTCGAGGACGTCCAGGCAGGACGGCTGGAAGAGCGCAGGCCCGGCCGCTGGGAGACCCCCAGAATGTCGGAGCCCTGCAGGGTGAGGAGGAGCGGCTGAGAGGACACGGTGACGAGAACCAGGCCCAGCCCCGTCGCCCTGGTGTGGACACCGAACACCCGAGAAACGCCCAGCAAACGTAGGAATCAGGTTGTATCTAAAGGGTAGAACAGAGCAGGACTCCTCCAGAGAGCAGGGCCCAGAGTGGCATGCCCAGGAAGTGGGGTGCCTGCCCCTTTTGTACCTTTCAGAATTCCTTGTTCCCAAGCCCGATCCTCCCCCTCCACCCGCCCTTGTCCTGCCTACCTGACTAATGATCAAAGTGGGGAAGGACCTTCCAGGGGTGCAGGCAGGAAGGGAGGGCCCAGGGGACATTCTTTACCAACTCCCACAATCCCCTGGGGGCAGGTTACCTTGGCCACCGGGAGGAGGGGAAGGGCTCGGGAGGTATTGACAGGCCACTTCCTCCTGAATCAGCCTCCCTCTTCCTGATCTTGACCCGGTCATTTACTGCCTTCACTGACTGTCCTCCCCCTGGCCCCAGTGAGAGCATTTCAGGCCTAGAAAAAAAGCAGCTTCAAAGGCCCTGAGGCAGGCAGACCCGGGAGATCTGAGAGGCAGGAGGGATTTATGATGGTTTATCCCCTGGTGCCCTGCACCCTGAACACCAAGTGGAAAATATGTTTCAAAAAGGTGTTTCCCTGAGGAGAGACCCAGTACCTACCCACTGAGGGAGCGTGAGAGGTTCAGACGGTGCCTGAGCCAGCACCAAACACTGCGGAGTCCCACCTATGGAACGCAGTCCCTCCCCGAGCCTGTTCACCTGTGCATCAGGATGTGCACTGCACAAGGGCAGGGGACTTTCTTCACGGTATGCTGCTCACCTCTGTGTCCCTAGGACCTCGCACAGCGCCACACAGGCAGCAGACCGTCTCTCGATCTTGTGGAATGGACGAGCCAGTGAATGAGTGACAGATCCCATTTGAAGGACAAGCCCCTGGGAGGTGAAGAACTGGTTAATTAAGGGGGGAGGGGGTCAGGAGCCTCCATCACTCCTTTTGCCAAAGAGAAAGAAGATGAAGACCAAGTTGTGAGGCCTGGGGTGCAGCTCAGTGGCCGAGCGCTTGCCCAGCACGCGGGAGGCCCCGGGCTTGAACTCAAGAATGACACGCAAGATTAATAATAAAAATAATCATTGTCCATGGGGACAGCCTCAGCGCCCAGTTCCTAGGAGGGCAGCAGACTGGCTGTCGTGGCAAAGCCCCCACAGAAAGTGGGCAGAGACAGGAGCAGGCGGAGCTGCTGCTCACCCAGAGTGACATTCTATGACTGGAGGCATCCTGCTTGTCCTTTGGGCTCTGCCGGACACCTCTCCCCACAGGCCACTCCTTCCGTCATTAGGTCTCACCACTAAAGCCACACCAGGCCCGAGGTGCCCTCCCCACCTCCTCCAGAAGCCGCCACGGTTCATTTCACCACGCACTGGTCACTCACGCACTAAAATGCGCCCTGCTGGTCAGTTATCATCTGTCACCCAGCCAGCTTCCTTCAGTTCCATGGTGTGTGCGCTTTGGGGACTTCAAAGTCATACTTGAGATTCCAGCCCTCAGGGGGCCTGAGGTGGCCTTGCTGTCCTCTCAGGAGTCAGTCCCTGGCCTGAAGCAGGAGCATCTCTCAGAGGCTGCTCGGAACCCCCAGGTCCACAAGACGTCCTGTCCTGGGGCTGCCTGTCACGGAGTCTCGTCATGATGTCCCAATCGGAGTTCCTTGTTTTCCCCTTAACCCTCCTCTTCCAGACCAGACCTCCTGGTTTCTCTAGTGACAACCCGCCATCTCCCAGAAGAAGCCCTGCCCCACTGACCCCACACCCAGCCCCAAGCCTGGGACAGCCTGAGCCACTCGGCCCTGGCTGAGCCTACGTCACAGTGACTGGCCCAGGATGGTCCAGTGCTGTTCAGTCCAGGACATTCCAAAGGACGTCTGGGCCCTCTGCTCTGCAAATCTGTGGAGAACGTGGCCAGGGAGCCTCCTCTCTTTTCCGTGTGAGCCCTTATCCCACGGGACACATTCTCATTAAGTCCCTCCCTCGGGAGTCAAGATAAAACTGGGGACAGAAAATGACCTGGACCCTGGAGTTTTGTTTTGGCCTGTTGTGTTGTACCACAGGGATTGAACCCGGGGAAATACAACTCTGAGCACCTCCCCAGCCCTGTCTTGCATTTTATTTAGAGACGGGGCCTCACTGAGTTGCTTAGTGCCTCGTCTTTGCTGAGGCTGGCTTTGAACTTGAGATCCTCCTGCCTCGGCCTCCTGAGCCGCTGGGATTAGAGTCCTGTGCCACAGCGCCCAGCTAGACCCTGCAGTTTGACACAGTGCTGGGCCCCTCAGGCTTCCTCGGTGACGGCGTTGGGATGGCACCCCGTAGCATCCTGGAGGAAATGGGCCACCCTGAGGCTCTGCACGAGCCTTTCTACAAACAGGGCTTCCTGACAGTTCCTTTTGGAGGCCGCTTCTGTGAGCAGGCGGGGGAGGCTGAGAGAGCCCCTGCCCTCCACGTCCTCCCTTCCCAAGAGCGTCTCCTACTGTGATGATTCTGAACAAAGGTCGCTCCAGGGCCCCTCACGTCTGGGTTGGAACCACCTCAGTGACGGCTTCATGTCCTCTGCTGTCACTCCCACATGGAAAGGCCACTGCCAGGTGAGCTGCCCCCCCCCCCAGCCC
>NW_026000026.1:6163961-6177929 GCF_001458135.2 Marmota marmota marmota
GTGGGGGGTGTGGGGGGGGGAGGGAGTGTGTGTGTGTGGGTGTGTGTGGGTGTAGGTGTGTGTGTGGGTGTATGTGTGTGGGTGTGTGTGGGGGGGTGTGTGTGTCTAATGGGCACTGGTTTTTGAAGGAAGGAGGGGGAGGTCAGCCCCTGACAGGGTCAGGAGTGGGATGGCCCTGGGGACAGACCTCTGGGGTGGCCCTGCCTCCTTTAAAATCAGCTCCTTCATTTTTCCTCCGGGCACTGATGTCACCTGGCCCCGCTGATCACCCGAGACAGCTCTTCCCGCTGGCTCCTGCTGCCCAGACCCCTGGGGCTCCTGCTGCCCAGACCCCTGGCCATCTGCCTGCCCTGTGCCAGGGTGTAGCATGGATTCTGTCACCTGCAGCCCCAGAACCCAGCTACACCCCTGTGCCTATGACCCAGGATAGGCTCCGGAGTCCTCTGCTCCAGGAGGGTCCTTCCAGGACATCAGAGGATGACAGAGTGTCTCCAAGGAACTCTGGACTTTGGGGCTTCAGGACAGGAGCCCCTCAGGGGTGGGGACATGGAGACCTGCAGGGACACGGAACAGGTGGGGTGGGGACATGGCTCAGTCCCTGCCCTTGGCTTCAGGGTTGTAGCTTACTTAGGCTCCATGTCCTAGAGTCTCCTGTCAGCAGCCACCCACTGTCCTGCTCAGGGACACTGTGACACCTGTGACACCTGCTGTGCCCAGGACTGGCCAGGTGCCTGGGGGCAGGGGTCCTGGCAGGTGGGGTAGCACAAGCACGGCGCTGACAGGTCGGCTCGAGGCCTCTGGGGCTGTCAACCCCCGTGCTCCATCTGAGCATGTGACTGGACACCTACCAGATGCACCTCCAGGGAGGACCCACCCCAGGGGACACTGGGTGTCCCATCCCTGGGTGTCACCTCACGCACTGTTCCTTGAAATGACACGAGGCTCCAGGGCCCCTCCCTCGCGGGCTGCGTGCTGCAGTGGAGCCCCCAGTGCAGACGCGATGGGCAGGTGGCTGCCATCAGAGGGTAGATTGCAGACCCTGTGGGACCTGGGCTGCACTGGACAGTTGTGCTGACCAAGCCCCCATGGATTAAACCGATTCATACAGAAAATGGGAACAGCCTCCTAATCTCCCTACGAATGGGCCCAGAAACGGTCTCCACCGACCTCCAGGGCACAAGGGCTGCAGGGCTTGGTGCTGAGATCTCCTGACAGGTGGCAGAAGCTGGGGACACAGGACACGGTGCTGGGGGAGACCCTGTCCCAATGTGCAGCCAGTGCAGCCCGGGTCTGCAGCACCCCAGAAAGGGGAGGCTGGTGGGGTGCCAGGGACACACGCACTAGCCACAGGCTGCCTGCAGCTGTACCCTGGGACATCCGGGACCTAAGACCCAAGGTGTCTGGCCATGTCACCCGGGCAGCTCTCCTTTGTCATGGTGTCTGCAGGCTTAGGTAAGAGAGTCTGAGCAGAGGGCCGAGGCGCTCAGGCCGGCTCCCCGTGACAGGAGGGAGGCCGAGGTGGAGTGAGTGGAGGGACAGGGCACCAGCACTGGGCAGTGCTATGCATGGGTGAGGGTTGGGTCTCATCCACGGCCCCCCGGACCCCTCCTGCCCTGCCTGACCCTGGGACCACCAGCAGGAGCGGAGGAAGGGCAGAGAGGGAAGAGGAGCCCGGGCGTCCTCCCACTAGGGACCCTGAGCCCCGGTGACAGGGCCAAGCCCACAGTGAGAGGTGAGGTCAAACTTTAGCTTTTGACTTGCTGGAGCTCAACTCCTGAGTGAGATGGGATGATGGATGAGCGTGTTCTTCTAAGTGAAATCGACGAAAACCCAGGGACACGTCCCCAACTGTAGCAAGAGCTTTGAGGCGGCCACTGCTCAAGGCACTCCTTACGAGGGCCAGCAGATGCCCCGAGGGGAACTGAAGGCAGACACCTGTGCCTCATTCTGCATGTCTCCTTTGTCACCTTAAAATCTGGGTCAGATTGCTGTCAGCTCTGCAGGGGGCTGCTGACCGTGTAGGGGACGTTCATCTGAAGCTGCTGATCCTCCCTCCTCGAGGCCACCGACACCAAAACAAGGGTAACCAAGGTATTTTCAAGATTCGCAGGGACATCGCAGTCCACAGGTTGTCAACGGCCAGCTTCACAAGGTCCCATTCCAGACCCCTGGGATGGTGCCTAGAAGTCACTGCCCTAAACCTGCCAGGGGCGGTGAGACGGCAGGCAGATGCCCTGGGATGGGAACTGGGGCTGCGGCCTAAGCAGGAGCCATGTCCTCATGGGAACCCAACGGCCCCCGGGATGTGAGGCTTCCCCGGAGCCTCGCAGCTCCAGACGGAGACCACCAGCGCTCCCAGAGTTTGACCAAGGTGGCTTAGTTATGCCCACCTCTTGTCCCCACCCAGACTCATGGCAGTAGTTCAAAGACAGCCCTGAGGACGTTTGCCCCCCGCCTTTCCAGCCCAGCCACGGCGAGTCCCCTCCTGTCCTGGACACCGACTTTCTGTTTGGTTTCTGGGGCAAGTGCCAGGATGACTTGCGAGGACTCCCTGACGCCAGCCCCCTGGGTCTAGCACTCCAGGGACATTTCCGCCACCCCTGGCGTGAACCTAAGGCCCACCAGAGGGTCACAGGAGGACACAGGAGGGCTATGGCGGCATCCACAGGCTGAGCCAGGGTGACACTGATGGTGGGACGGGGCCTTTTCCACCCAGATCACCAGGAGCGTCACCGGCTCCTCTCTGTTTCTGCCGGTGCCCAGGCAGAGGTGGCAGGTGCCCAGCTGCGTCTGCGTCTTCTGTTCGTCTCCCACCTGCGGGAGGAGGGAGGACGGGCCTTTGTCACCGGCTCTGCTCCCTGGCTCCCTGCTGTGGATTTGATGACACAGGACCTTTGAGGCTTCACTGTCACAGACTCGATGTGGCTGGTGGATGATCAGTGGCAGGTGGAGGAGAAGGGGGCGGCCGTGTCCCCTGGCACCTCTCACGTGACTCCCCATGTATCAGGGGAGCAGATCGGGGGTCGTGGGTGCCCACACGTCCCTGCCCCCCGCCTGCAGTGCCCGGGCTGGTTTCCCGAGGGGCCGTCGTGCTGATGGCCGAGGGCGTCTGTGAGCTTGCAATTGTGTTGGTCACCCCCAGGGACCTTGCGCTGGAGCCCTCCCTTGCCACGCGGTGGCACAGATGGCCCCTGTGGGTTTTGTCACCGAGCATCCATTAGGGCAATGAGCGAGGGCAGGAAGACGGGGACAGAGGCGTCACTAACGGGAGCATCACATGGAGCCTCTGAGAGGCTGAAAGGGCACCTGTCACAGCAAGACCCCAGAGTGACAGGAAGGAGGGGCCACCTCTGAGCCAGGGTCGTCACCAGGGCACGGGCAGGTGCTTGCTGCTCAGGGAGGGAAACAGGCCCACTCAGTCCCCACAGCAGGTCACAGGCATCTGTCACTTCTCAGGGGCCCTGTCAGAGGTCACAATCAGGACCCTTGAAGGAGGACGATCGATTGCCTGACAGAGACCCTGTGGCGTCCCCTCCTCACGGTGGCAGGGAGGCGCCAGCACCCAGCTCTCCACAGAGGGAGCATTTCCAGAGGACACTGCAGTGGGGAGTGGGGAGCCGAGGACACAGGCACAGTCCCCCTGACCAGTGGGGCGTGCTGAGGGTCGCGGTGCCGGGAAGCCGCGTCCTGCCTGCCGCACAGGGAGCAGCCACAGTGGCTGAGTGGCCCTGGAACTGCTTATTCACAGCTGTCCCCGTGTCAGTGACTCCGCCCTCCACTCACCTTAGTCAGTTGGGGACTCTACTCCAGTGCCACTCGGGTTACTTAGGAAATCGTGACCCGTCCCAACACCAGCCGCTGGGACAGGAAGGCTCCTTAGTCCCCGCGAGGAACTTCAGTCATCTCCCACTCTGCAGGGACATCAGCGTGGCCATGAAGTCACCTGCAGGGAGAAGCCTGAGTGTCCCTGGTCCCCATGTGACCCACAGCCCTGGTGGAATTTGAGCTTCCTGTGTGGCCCAGCCTCTGAGCCCAGCAGGCGCCTCCGACCCCAGGTCTGCAGACCACGTGGGAGCCTCCCAGATCCACGTCAGGCTCAGCCCGACCACAGGACCCTCCTCCCGCAGTGGCCTCTGTGTCTGCTCACCATGGCCATCTGGCCTCCCCTCTGGCCTGGACTTACCTGGCCCCCTGCCCCCTCGGGACCTTTGCAGGATCTGCCCTCCTCCCCAATGTCTCCCGCCCCACCTGTCCTCCATCGGCTGACCTCAGTGACCCAGCATAAGGATGCTCACCAGAGCATTACCCACAAGCACATGCGCCCCAAGGATCACGCAGGGCTGTTGGGAGAACCACGTTAGAGCTTCAAGATAACCCGAAGGTGTTTCTACAAGGAACTGGGGGGTGAGATCAGGGTATAGAAAAGTGTTGGCTGGGTTTATCAATTCTGTTGGCCTCTTGAAAGAATTAACCTTCATCTTTGTTAATTGTATCTATTAACATCTGTTTGCCACTCCTTGACTTCAGCTTTTCTCTTTGTCTTCCTTAATTCTACTTATTTGAGGTTTACTTTGATCTGTTTTTAATGTAGATTCTTAAAGGAGAATCTTAGGTCATCTTTTTTACCTTCTTCTTTTATAATGTGTGTGTGTGTGTGTGTGTGTGTGTGGTGTGTGTGTGGTGTGTGGTGTGCAGACACACAGTCATTGAAAGCTATAAATTTCCCTCTTTGCACTGCTTTAGCTGCATAAGCCAACTTTTAAAATTATATTTTCATCATCATTCAGCAAAATTTCCTTTAAAAATATCTACTTAGAAAAATACTGAGTCTATTTAAAACAAAATATAAAGAAATTTATGGACCAGTTGGCACACAAATGCAGTCAAAAGTATGAAGTAAAAATAGAAGTTACTGAGGTCTGAGATATTATATTGCCGCATTAATTTGAAGAAAACTTTTTACTTTAGAACTTGTTGAAGAGATTAAAAAACAAAACAGAAAGAAAAAAGGGAAATCAGCCTCCAGCTGTCAGGAGTAAAGCTGGAATCAAGTTGGCGTCCCAGGTGAGATGTCGAGTCGGCAGGTGTGGAGTTGCTAGATTCCTTACCTGCTTACGCTGACTGCCTGCCCCACTCACTTCCTTCAGCAGAGCCCTGCTGTTCATCAGCCTCTCCCAGGGACACCTCCCAGCAGGAGGACCACAGATTCCAACCTCCTTACAGAGACAGCCCCACTGGCTCCGGCCCACCGCCCCAGGTAAGTAAGTGCGGCCATATAGTGAGCGCAGGTGAAGGCGTGCTTGTTCCGCGCCCACCTGCCTCAAAGGCTCAGGTGTGGCCTGCTCTTCTCCTCTCCCCTGTTCTCCCTGCTGAAATGCAGACCACAGTGGGGTACCTGGACCGAGCAGAGGAGCCTGGGGCCTAGGGAAAATGAGGCAAAACCATACAGGGGCCTGGGTCCCTCAAAGCTTCATGAACCCAAAGGGCCACGGCAGGTCGGCCATTGACATGAGCCGCTGTCTCTGTTACAGCAGTCAAATCCTAGGTCCCAACCAACTCAGAGCCCAGAGACATGGGGTGAGACTGTGGGACATTCTGATGCAGGCTGTGGACCCCGGGCCTCTCTGGATACTTTCTGCACAAATAAAACTCAGTGGAGGAGCAAGAAGTAGATTTTAGAGACTTTGAACATAAATTGCAGCAGAAATAGAAGGAGCTGATTTTAGGAATGGAAAAACTGCGCTGAGCAGATGGAATGAATCACACGCCCAAGTTAGAAACATATTTTGCTACAAAAGTGTGCGGATCAGTGGTCTAACCCAAACAGCAAGTGATGGACGGCAGGCCACATCCAGCCAGGAGACATGTGACCAGCCCACAACACGCTGGTCTTATTGGTGTTTGACACTGACAATGAAAAGATTTCCTAAATTGGATGTTCCACCAATCAGGCCTCCTGTGGCCTACCCCGGTCAACAGCTGACCTTCTCAGGCCAGCAGTGAGCTCACACCTGCCCCAGCCCCCACCACCCTCTGCTGTCCCTCAGCAATGAAGTCCAGGTTCATCACTGTGTGTTTTCATTCAGACTGTGATTTTTTTTTGGTCCCATATAAAAACAAATCTCTCTACTCATCTCTCTTGAAAATGATAAAACAAAAGATAGATCAAAATAGCCATGTGTCCCAACAAAAATAGAACCACACATTTCTCTGTGAAAATGAATTCCCTATATATTTGTTATGCAAAAAACTACATCCATGTTAAAGGAGGAGGAGGAGGAGGAGGAGGAGGAGGAGGAAGAGGAGGAAGAGGAGGAAGAGGAGGAAGAGGAAGAGGAGAAGGAGAAAGAAGAGGACGAGGAGGAGGAAGAAGAGAAGGAGGAAGAGGAGGAGGATGAGGAAGAGGAGGAAGAGGAGGAGGAGGAGAGAAAAGAGCCTCACTGGCTCCGGCCCACCGCCCCAGCCTCTGCAGGCACTTGGGCTGGACCTTGGCTTCCACAGCCCCTGGGTCCAGCCGGCCCTCTCCACAGCATCCCTGACCAGCCCAGGGCTCTGTCCTTCATTCCTGGGGAAACATCTGCTCACATTTTCCAGTGACATCACCCCTGTCGGAGCCAAGTCTCCACTTGAAGGTATTTTCTTTAACTGTTTGTTGTTTTTTTTTTTTCCTCAGACCCAGGGAGCAACAAAGTCCTGTTTGCTTCCAGACGTGTTAACACCTCAGCTGCTCTGCATCCAGAGGCGCTGTCCCCTAATTGCAGGCTGCTCTTACTCAAGCGCGAGACGAACCCCCCACACTTGGGAGGAAAATTAATTGTACACCAACAAGAACACATTTCATCCTGAATTAAATTCTTCAATGCTCCCTTGGCAGAGAGCTCTCGGGCTGTTTCTTTTCTGTTTGGTGTCAAGTCTCTCCGCTTCCCTGGGAGATTTTCTTGGCAAGCAGGGCCAGGCTGGCAAGTCCCTGGTCACCTCCTTTTATTGCTCCTTCTCTTGCCCATTGAAGGTGCCATTGCTCCAGCTCACCCTGAGCCGTGACCCTCCCACCCCAGCCTGTCCCTTCCCCTGCAGCCCCTCTGAGGAGTGAAATGGTCCCCAGTCCACAACACGCTGCTTCTCCCCGACGCCCCGAGGTACAGGAAAGATTAACCATGATGAATCGCAGCCAGCAGAAGACGCTACGCGGGGAAAGAGCCTGCGCCAGCCGCGACTCCGAGATTTATTGCCGAGTGCCACGAATAACGAAATCATCCATCTTCCACGGACGGGGAAAGGGCTCCACGGAAAATTTGAAAAGGGCAGCAAGGATAGTGCTGCCCCCTGTTGGGAGCTGGCTGTGACCCCTGCCCAGTAACCAGCCCCTCAGGCTGGGGACTGCACAGAGCAGGCGCCCCTGAGGTCTGCCCCAAGGTCAGAAACAGGGCTGCCAACCCCTGACCAGCCTCCTGCGGGGCTGGCCTGAGCTGGACCTCCAACGTGCTTGGGACTTACTCTCTGAGCCCCCAGGACAAGAGCCCGGTCAGCCTCTGCCACCTCAGTCCCTCTGAACATGCTGCTGACAGGAAACAACCCACGTTTCGTCACTTGCCTGGGGACATCTCAAGAACACTTTCCCTGGAATCCCAGAGTCTGGGACAGAAGTGCATTTCAAGGCTGCCAGGATCTAGGACCCTTCCAGAACTTTCCATCATCCTCATGCCTCACCTGTGAGCACACGCATCAGTTAGAATCCCGGCGGTGGCGGCAGCAGCAGAGACAGTGGCAGAGACAGCCCCACCTAACCGTGACCATCCAGAAGGGCCTGGGACACGCGGCTAAGAAAGCACAGGAAGGAGGTGTCAGTCACACACCAGCCTCCGTCCTCCCCGGGGCCCAGGGCAGACATGCACACCGCTGAGCTGCAGCCCCCAGGGTCTCACGGGCTCAGCACCCGCACCTTCAACCTGGGAGCTTCTCAGTCGTAGTACTGGCTGTGAGGTGAATGTCTGTGTCACTTTTCCCAGCCCCCACCAAGAGGAGGGACACTGTGGAGGGGATAAGCTCCTGAGGGCTGTGCCCTGTGAATGGATCAGGTTGAAGGGCTGCCTCCCCTGTTTTTTCCCTTGCACCAACGGACATGAGGACATGGTAGAAAGACACCACCCATGAGGAACCCGGCCCCGCCAGACAGCAGATCTGCTGACCCCTCGATCGTGGACTTTCCAGCCTCCCGTCCAGCCTTAGAACTCTAAGTAATAAATTATCATTGTCCATCGATGACCCATCCAAGTTGTTTTGTTATAGCAGCTAAACAGACTGAGGCAGGATGCAAGGAGGGACCTCCGGTCACCACTTGGCCAGGGGAAAAGGCAGGTGGGCTGGTCCTCCCTCCCGGCCCCCATGCCAAAACCAACAGCTCCTTTTTTTCATTGGTTTCACAAACCAGAGTTCAATATAAGCTTCTCTTCAGCAGTAAAAGCTTGGAGGCCTAAAAGAAATTTAATAATAACCAATTTACATCATCTGCCTAATTAAATAGCTCTTTAACTCTAGTACAAGGATTCTAACACTGTGGAGTCACTCAAAGAGAATTTCGGCGTCCTTAATAGATGACTATTATCTGTTTCAATTTTCTGAGATTATTTGAAAACAAAGTGGCACATCAAATGCGTGGCTTCCCTGATAGTGTCGCCTAATGTGAATAAAAAGATCTATCTGAAGGAATTTTTCCCCCACTACTAGAGCTAGCGCACTGGGCCAGCCAGCCCGGCCGTGGGTGTGAGCCGTGAGCATTTTGAGGGCACAAAGCAGACTGGACTGACGATGCAGCTCGGTCTGGACGGTGCCCGTGTGTGTCCCTTCCACTCTCTCTGCCTTTGATCCCCACAGAGCGTGGCCTTCCAAGATGTCCATCTGCTGACAGCAAGACATCATGAAGCTAGACTCAGCCCCCTGAAACCTGACCCCTTGCCTATTTGAAGGGCTTCTCCCCAATAAAACCCGGGGTCCAGGAGTGCTCCCTCTCTTTCTTGCCTGCTTTGCCCCCTTGTGGAGCTGCGGCTGAGGAGCGGTCACTGAACCCAAAGAAAAGGTACTTGTGTCTGTGACTATATTTAGTCCCCAAATTCACCTGGAGTGACCCTGAACGGTTTAGTCATGTGTCATGAAAGTGTCCACAAGGGTTAAAAGTCAGGAAGGCAGCCCTGGAGGGTCTGGGGTTTGGGAAACTCGACAGCAGCAGAAAAGTCGGGGGTCTGGGGCCTGTCCATGTGGACAGCCTTCCTCTGCCACTGCAGCCACACAATGCTGGGCACACTCGCTCCCTGGGCCGCAGGTGACGTCGGGGAGTCTCAGGCTCTGCCGCCCTTTCCTTGAAGCATAAAGCCTTCCTGGACCTGGCTTCCAGAGGGTCCTGCACTGGCTGTCTCTGTGCAGTTCCTTGTGGGGACCCCCTTGGGCAGCCTGGAAGTGTCCCTTCCACTCCAGGTCCCCAGCCTTCCCTGGGCTACATCTGCTCACCTGCACAGGCACCTGCTCACCTAGCAACTCTGCCCAGGAGGGTCCTGCCTCCCCGAGCTGAGCGACCACAGCAGTGGGCTGGTGCTGTCCCTGCACCCAGCTGGGGGCTGTGGGACACAGACCCTCCTCCCTCTGTTGATGGGGTCCTCGTCCACCGGCCCTGGTTCATTCTACCCACAGGCTCCTCTTCGCCTGGGAACTTCCTGTTTCCTTCAACAGCAACCATCTGTCCTGGGGTTTGCAGAACTAGCTGAGCACCTAAGTACCACTGGGTGACTGTAGGAGTAGGACATTAAAGTGTGTGTGCATTTTATGGGTGGGGGGGGGGACACTCTGAACTTGGCTTCCCGCCATTAGAACATCCTGAGAACCCAGGAGTTCCCACTTCCCAACCGCTGTCCACTGCATGTCTCACAGCCGATGAGTCCTGTCTGAAGCGTCTCCACAGCAACCATCCGGGACGACCTTGGGTGGCTCTGGACCCCTTTCTCTGTCTCGTCGTCATTTTCAAGTGATCAGCAAATCCTGTTGGGTTCGCTGAACAGAACCTAAAGCGGACCCCTCTCCCGCCTGCCTCCCCTCTCCCCACCAGGACCCCAGCCTCGGGGTCATCCCAGCCCCTCTTTCTGTCCCGCATCTCCATTGCGCCCCCTTCAGGCCATTCTCCAGATGGCAGCCACATCACCTGATGCCCTGAGTCCCCAGTAGGTGTCCCCTCATCTCAGGTCCGTGAGGTTTGAAGAAGCAACATCCCACAACCTAATCTCAAAATGCTTAGAAATACAATTTCTTCCAGCTTGAGGTGAAAGAATTCAAATCCCTTCCTTCAATTTTACTTATCAACCTGCTGAGGGGACGTGTGTAATTCCCGTCTCCCGTCACACCTGATCGAGTGCCAGCACTAAGGAGATAATGTCCCTTTCGTCCATGTCTATCTTGGCGAATTAAACGGCTATGTGACTGCGCCGGAGTCTACAATCCTCTCTGCTCCCCACACCCCCTCTCAGGCTTCGAGTAATAGCTTTGATAAGGGCAGAAGTGATCACCGTCATCACTCGGCTTAAAAGTGCGATCCCGGGTACAGCAATGCTCTGTCGGGCTGGGCAACATGGGGGTGTCACTGGACAAAGAATGGCAGATGGAACCGGGGACGAGGTACGGCGTGGGGGCAGAAGGGTGCTCTGGGTAGGACCTGCGGGAACGGGGTCTGGGGTGCAGAAAACCGAGAGCCGCTGGCAGAATTAAGAGCGCGGCATCCAGAAGGCACAGGTGGCGGCGCCAGTACACAGGAAGCAGGAGATGGCTCAGCCACGTCACCAGGGCTTCCAGGATGGGGAGCCATGTGAGAGAGGCCACCTGCAGAAATCTAAACTGATTCTTTGCTTGGCTGTTCCTGGAGGAGGCTGGAGGAGCAGTTGCCAAAATAAAGGATGATCAAAATACTTTTTTTTTTTTTTAAAGAGGCAAAATGTGCGTGTGTGTTCGTGTGTGTACAAACACATCCAGACAACGGTGCAGGAGACAGGGAGGAAGGAGAAGGGGAGCGTGGTAACAGGAAACCGAGACCATCTCGATCCTGAAGTTGCTCTGGAAGCCTCTCCAGCACGACCCACTTGAAAGCAGCCTGCGATCTGCCCGAGGAGCCTGAGCTGACGCCCCTGCAGCTCCCAGGCTCCGCAGGGACCAGGGAGCCCCCCGACCACCTGGGGAGCCAGCCCTGAGGTCCCTTTGTCTCGGGGTCCTGCACCCCACTGCCCGCACAGGGGCCCACCAGTGTGGTGGCAGGGCCTGCCCGCCCCACCCCTTCCTACTCAGGTCAACACAGGACAGCCAGCTCAGCCACTGACCCATCCTCTGCTGACTCTTTCTCAGTTCTTTCAACTACTTCAAAGACAACACTCTGGCGTGGTGCTGAGCGCCTTCAGCACCCGTCTGAGCCCAGCTTCTCATCCCTTGAACAAAGACAACAGGCGGGCTTGGTGCCCACGCAGCCTCTTCCTTCTGCCCAGAGCGTCCTGCTCTGCAAGAGCTGCCGGCTTCTGGCTTGCTCTGGGGACAGTGTTCCTCTTTAAATAAAAGCTGCTTAGCTACAGCAAAAACGGGCTGATTTAAAGAAAACCATTGAGTGAATCAGGGCTCAGCCAACTGCAGCCCACAGGCAAGTGCCCGAGTTCGCACAGCACCTTCCTCGGGGGCTCGGACCTCCACCCGGAGAGTTCACATGTGGTCTGGCCGTGGCCGCCCTCTTGCTGTGACAGCGTGGAGAAGCCACTGGAATTTCTGAGAAAATATCCACCCACCCTGGTGTGAAGGCTCATCTAGAGGGTGGGGGGTCATGGGGAGAGAAGGCAGTGACCAGTGAGTGACTTAAATGGGGCTAACAGTGAGCTCTGATTGGACCCCAGGTGCGACTGCCCCCAGAGATCCCAATACCCACACTGACCACCTTCTGCCCACTCAGCTGCCCCGAGGGAAAGCGGGCCTCCCTCTCAGGTCCCTGCGATGCCGTGCTGCCCGAGAGCCGCAGGCCCCAGCCCAGCGCAGCCGCAGTGGTGGCCTCTGGGGTGAGCACCAGGGCAGGGGCGGGAAGGCCACCTTGCAGCTGGGGTGAGAGCTGCCCGGAGGACAGGAGCAATCACAGCTGGGGACACATCCTAAGAAGCCACCTGGGCTTGGACACTGTGGGCCCAAATTGAACGAGGACCACAAAGCAACCGCTGCTCAGGGGGGTGGGGCTGAGGTCGCGGGGAGCAGGGGAGGGGTGCGGTTGCTAAGCAACGCGTGCTGGTGCCGGCGTTGGCAGAGATGGCCCAGGCACCAGGGCATCCGTGACATCACCTCGTGCTGCTCCAAAGTCACAGTAACCTCTGTCCCTCACAGCTGCCCCCGAACACGGAATCGGGGAAGGTAAAACCAAGGAGCCCACGCCACACGTGGGGACAGACACCTGAGAAGCCAGAAGAGCGGCGACTGGGGCCCAGTGGAGACCCCGAGGCTGGACGTGAGAGTGAGGGGCAGGGGACACAGCGCCCCAGCAGCAGAAGCTTCCAGAAGACGGCTCTGGGCAGCCCACAGACATGGGGCTGACCCCTGGATCACGTGAGATCCCAGGGTCCTTTCAAGCCAGAACTGCTTGTGACCCGAATGAAGACTGCAGAAATGAAAGGCACAGAGGAGCTGGGCTGGTCCCCAGGACCCGGGGGAACACACAGGAGGGGCTCCCTGCTGTCCGCAGAGCCCAGGTGGGAGGGGGCAGGGTTCTGACCCCAGCCGTCCGTCTTTCCCCCCAGCTGCTTCCTGGAGCTTTGCCAAGGTCGACCCCCCCACCCCCCACAGTGTCTCCATCGCTGACCAGACGCACCACAGAAAGACGACCACCCGGGTCCTGGTTCGCAGTGACGTCCCTGTGCCTCCTTCCGTTGGTCCCTACGCCTCCCTGAGTCCTGTCTGAAGCAGCCCCTTTCGGGACACACCTGTCACCTGAGCCAATGAGCCTGTGGGTTTGTGTTTTCTGTCACGGGGCAGAGGGAGGTTTCCTAACCTACAGAACCCTGAGGAGGTAGTGCGGTCGCCCCCCGGGTTGTACAGGGCAGGACCCTCAGTGTCCCTGTCATCCTGCCATACCAGCCTGACCTCCCGTGGCCTCCCAGCCATGGGAAAGAGGCAGAGCAGGACTCACACCTTAGAGGCCACTTGGGGGCTGAAGGCAGCCCGAGAATCGTGCCCCTGCCCCAGCAGCCAGGTGCCCTGCACCATGAACAGGAGGGACACTCGGGCACCAGCAGTCCCTGCCACAGCTCTGTGACTCCCGCCCACCCTCAGGGCAGCCATGGGGGGCAGGTGACCTGCAGCCCCACACCAGCATGGCGGGCTTGCTGATGGGGGCCCAGGTCTTCCCCGCGGGAGGACAGCACTGGCTCTGGGCAGGAGCAAGCCTCTGCAGATGGACAGGCCAGAGGGGAAAGGCAGTGGCCATGATGGGGACGTCCACAAGGCCTCCCCTTCCTGGGACTCCAGGGCCCTTCCTGGGGGACGCTCAGAGGAGACCTGAGGTGGCCACTCTGCCCGTGACCAGAAGGCCAGCCTTGGAGGGAATATGCTACTTACAGGGCCTGAGAGCAGCCTGCCACCTGCCAAAAATACACTGTCACCTTCTTGTCCCTGGGTGAGCTGTGCTGGGAGCCATGCCGTTCTCAGCAGGCCCAAGGGGCCCAGTCTGGCTGCGTGGGACCTCGCTCCCGAGAATGCCACTGGTGGACAGGCCTGGCCCTCAGAGGAGGCCCCGCGAGCCGGGGACCCCAGGAGCAGAGCTGACGTGGCCGAGCTGCCCAGGGCAGGAAGCCGCAGCTGAGGCGAGAGCCGTGTCCATCCGGGAGGGAGGCTGTGGAAGCAGGGCCTGGGGACACTGGGCCAGACCCAACCGAGGCCAGAAATAGGGAGGCTGGGGGGGGTCTTGAGACAGCGGAG
>NW_026000026.1:6178160-6191702 GCF_001458135.2 Marmota marmota marmota
GGGGGGTCTTGAGACAGCGGAGGGAGGGGGCAGGTGGGGGGCTGGGTCCCTCCTTCCTTCCTCCTGTGAACATTCATGGGTCCCACCGGGGGCCAGGCTGCCCTGCGCTGGGTGGAGGGACAGGTAGGGTCGCCGTCCTCGTCCCTTGGTCAGTTTAACACTTCACAAGGACACACGGAGCCAGGAGCTGCCTGGGCACAGGGCACAGGCAGGAGCCCCTCCCTCCCAGAGCTGGTGTCCTGAGGGGGTCTGTCCCCAGAGCAGATGGACACAGTGACAATTTGGGGCCCAGGGCCCTCCTGTCCCTGTGTCTCCAGATCCTCCTTCCTGGGTCCAGGAGGCGTGGGCCCCCCCGGCAGCGTCTTCTGCCCAGTTCACCTGTGGGTCCCCTCGAGGGCTCCAGCCACCACTCAGCCCTGACGCGCCCTCTCCAGGGCACAGAGAGGCCAGCTGGGGGGATAGCGCCCTCCCTTCAGGACCAGACCAGGCGAGAGGCTCCGTGGGCAGAGCGGATCCGCACCCAGAGCCCGACTGCAGGAGACTCTGGGAAACGCCATTTCCACGTCCAGCCTCCACTCAGGAGGGCACAGGGAGGACAGCAGGGCCGGGCAGTGTCCTCGGGGCCTCCCTGGGCTGTCACCCCCAGGCCTGCCCTGTCCCCACTCTGAACTCTGCAGCAAGGTCCCTCCCACCTGTCCCTGCGACACCCCCGGGAGCCTGTGCAAAGGCCATGACACCCCCTTCCTGGGAGGCCAGAGTCCACTGTCCCTCAGCCCTGGGGGCAGCTGGGGAACAGGCGAGGGCTCACGAGGAACCTGCTCCGACCCCCAGAGAAGCCATGTCGGCTGCAGCCGGAGAGGGCCCAGGGCTCGGGGACCCCCACGTGCCTGTCCCTCCAACACCCAGGGAGATGCCACGGACAAGGGCACAGCCACTGGGCCCTGTGCCTGTGTGCACCTGCCAGTCACTAGAGGGCAGGGACGGGGTAGGGGTGGAGCCTGGGGTCACAGAGGGAGGATGGCGTCCAGGAAGAGCAGACCCCAGGGAGCAGTTTGCATATGGTCATTTCAGAGCCAGATGTCGGGAGCAAGAAATTCCACTTGAGGTCACGCCGCGAGAACATTCTCCCAGGACACTCCCACGGATGTGGCCAGCGAGACCAGAACCCCGAGCTGCCCCAGAGCACGGCTCCTGGGGATTCTCTGGGTTCAGATTCCAGACCACAGCTCAGGCCGTGGCCTCAGGCCAGTTGTTCACCTCCCTGCCCTCATCTGTGAAGACAGTGACAGTCGCCATAGTGAGAGTCCCCGTGGCCTGGGATCGTTGCTGATTAAGGCCCAAAATATCAGCAAAGAGCTGAGCACAGCGTCTGCCCACAGGACACAAGACTTGAAGTGTCAGGGCCGTCACCACATCCACTTACATGGGTTTATATGGATTATTGATTTTGTATGGGTTATTATTGATGGGTTTATTTTGATTATTTTATTACATCTGGTCACACTCTGAGGACCTTTATTCTGGGACCTCTCGGCTTCTTGCTGGGATCAGTTCTGTCCCTTGAATCAAGACTTTTCCCTGCAGGAACCAGGCTGAGAAGGAGGCTCTGAGGTTACCCTCATGCCCACCACAGTCCACAGCCCTGGGTATCCTGGACATCACTGAGCCAAGGCAGATGCGAGGCCACCGTCCCTTGGATGGATGGCATTCTACAGAGCACATCTCTAGTCAGCCTCCGCTGACCCCAGCAGCCACGTCTGTCTCGCCCTGGCTTTCTGCCCCCCCTCTCCTGGACAGCCCTCTGGGGCGAGCACAACAGGCCTGGCTTCACAGCCTCGAGCGCCCAAGGCCCCGCCACCCCAAATGTAACAGATAAGCACAGACCGAGGCGGTCGGCCAGAAGACCAGGGGGAAGGTTTAGAGGAGCGAGGGACACATCAGCCAGCGCTGGACAAGAACAGCAGTGTCTTCCTGCCTGGGCTTCTGAGGGGATGCCCGCGCAGAGGACACTGCAGAAAGACCTGAGTGGCCCGCGGCCGTGTGAGGGAGCCTGTGGACCGAAGGCCTTGCGCCATGATTGTTGAAAACCAAGCAGCCGGAGCAGGAGGGCAGCCGCCCGAGCCTGGAGCAGGGGCCTCCGCTGCCCGGCTGCGTCCGGTGGTCTGACAGCCGCTGGCAGGGCTGGGCACATCTCAGAGGGGTCCCGGGTCGCTGTTCTTCCCCACGGCCCTTCCTCTCCTGGATCAGGAGTGACTGGTGAGTTCTGCCGTCTCTCAGAGCCATTAGAAGCAAAGCTGCCGACCCCAGGCCGAGCCTCCCGGCGCCCCGACAGAAACCTCACCTGCTCAGGCCCAGGTCCTGATGCAGGGCCACCTCTTGACCCAACGCGTCTGTGACCCCGACACTCGCCGTGTGCTGGGGAGTGCAGTGCTGAGCACTCCAATGAGCTGACTCCGGGGTCCTGGCCTGGGCGCAGTCAGAAGGGCCATGCAGCTCCACGGGGCCCGGGTGGGCAGAGTCGGATGGACAGGGTCACGGCTCCCTGGGGCCTGGGCTGCAGGAAGCAGAGCTGGGTTCCAGGCCACCCGCTGGCACCTGCCCCCAGCCTGACCACTCACCACTGACCACTTGTGCTCTGGTAGGTGGGAAAGACGCCCATGTCACCTGCATAGCATCTAGGTCCTTCCAGCTCCCGTAAGTGGCAGAGTGTCCTTATTTTAAAGGTAAATGGCATTGCTCTGTGTGTCTGCCACTTTTTCTTTATTCCTTCATCCACTGGTGGGCACCAGGGCCCACTCCATGCCCTGGCGACTGTGAACAGGGCTGCGGTAACTGGGGACAGCGGGAGCCTCCTCCACCTGACTGCCGCCCCCGGGGAGGTTCGCAGCCGTCAGACCAGTCTCCAAACTCGTCCTTCAAGGACTTTTCTTTATAAAATGTTCCTAAACAACCCGACTTTGTTTTCCTTAAACCCAGGCCTCCCCGCACCCCTGGCTGTTGGTTTGGAACGTGTATTTAAGCTGCAGGTGACAGTCATCAGTGTGACGGGGACGGCATGTTTGGAAGCAAACCCCGCGGATTTGGATTAACAAGCAACTCACTGGGAACATTCCAGGGAGAAGCTGGTGGCCCCAGGTGAACAGGAGGAGGAAACGAAGCCTGTCGTCAACCTGTCGGTGGTGAAGTGGATGCTCCGAGCCCGTGCAGTGGCTGCTGGGTAGAAAGGACCCCCCCCCAGGAACGAAAACCGTCAACTCTGGTCAGTTACATCGTCCATCTCAGGACCATCCACACGGGTCCCTCGGGCCTCCCGGAGCTCTGCGAGGCTGTCTGCCCAGAATCTTCTTCCGGATTCTTCTTCCCTTTGTGTTGCCAAGGCTCTCCTTCCTCCCCAGCACCCCTCAGGCCCATCCCTAACACCCTCAAAGCCAGGGTGACTGTCCAGTCTGGGCGACTTGCCTGGGGCACACCCCCACTGTCCAGGGATGGGCCGGTCCCCTAATGGGTTAAATCGACTGAAGGGAAGGATCCACGGTCCTGGTTGAGAAGATGCTCTCCCGTCTTTATCCCGTGGACCTGCACCTGGTGACATGTGGCTCCGGGCACCACTGGCAGCGCTCTGGTGACTAGGTGGTGAGCCAGCATTGGAACCAAGCCCACAGAGTGAGCCACAAATGCCCTGGATCCCTGGGGACCCGGCAGAGCTGCACCCCACCCGACCCCCACCCAGAGCTGGCCTTGGTCGGGGAGATAGCAGATCTCCTGACCACGTTGGTCAGGATCATTTGGGGGCTTCAGTCACTTGCAACCAAGAGCAAGCTTGCTGACGCTCCACCACCCTCACGGCCCTCCCTGACCCAGCCACCAGCCATGGCCCTGGTCAGCAAGCCCCAGGACCTTTCTCACTGCAGCCTGAGTGCAGTTGGTGTGCGAGGCTCCAGCCTCAGACACCAGCCCACCGACGAGGGCTGGTTCATCACCCTTCTGCTTAGCCAGGGTCCTGCGCTGAGTGGGAGCTTGACAGGTTTCATGGCACCCATGGAGGAGTGGTCAGAAGACCAGTGTCTCCCCGTTGGTCTGATCTCAGAGCTGGGTGGGTGAGGTTTTTCAGTTTTAAAGACGTACATGGCCATTCTGCCAAGTGCCCTTTCAGTGACCTTCAGATGCCGTGGAGATGGAGGAAGATGTTTTATTATGATAAACCACACGCTCGTTAAAGCCTCGACTTTTAATTTGCAGTCAGTTACATTTGAGGACTCGGTTCCGTCCTTCCAGCAGGCCACCCCCTGTTTATGTTACCCTGTAACGTGGAGAACCATCCGGCAAACACATCTGGACAGAACTGCCAAGATAAATCTCTGTAATGGGCCTTAAATGGACTTGGGCCACCAGCCAGGTTTTCAGCGACTCATCTGCTTGCTGACCGTGGGGGCTGCCTGTCCTGCTCAGGAAGAGCCCTGAGTCTCTGATAGGACTTGATACCCCGAGGGTCCAGGTGCTCCTGAGTAACTTGACAAATCGACATCAATGAATCATTTATGAATTTGGGCCTTATGGTAGCTGGGCAGATAGTGGTGGATCACTTGGACGGACGTGGGGTCACTCCACCTTGGCACCTGTGCTCAGGATGGAGTAGCTCATGGCCAGCCAAGATGCGGTCACCCTGCGAGATGGAGTCACTCGGGGTCAGGCACAGCCTGAGCACCATGTGCTGGGCCCCATGGAGCCATCTCACATCGTGTGGCCCACCCGGAGGACATGTGCAGAACAGGACGATTCACAGTCACAGAACACAGTCCAGGGCTGGGGGAGGGCAACGGGGAGCGATGGGGTCACTGTTCCAACACGGTAGCTGCTCAGACAAGGAGGCGCTGGTGAAGAGGGACTGAAGTCACAGGCGTGGGTGACGAGGGGCGGTGGGAGCCCAGCGCAGCTCCCCTGGGCGCCTGTGGGAAGACAGAGCAACGGAGCAGAAACGGCCGGCGCTGAGCTGTCCAATCGGAGCTGCCTGTGACCATCCCTGGCCGGGGAGCGGGGGCTCAGGGGTCTCGGCATGAGCGGCAGAGGCCACCCACCCCCAAAGGCACCCAGAGGAGAAGAGGACCTGGAGTCACAGATGCGGAGCCAAGGCCCGGGGCAGAGCAGGCCTGGCAGGTGCACGCTCGCGGGCTAGCGCCACGGCACTGGGGGGGCTGAATAGTGACCCTCTGGACGCCACAGGATGTGTCCACGTGCTGCCCCACGTGGTGAAGGGACTCGGGGACGTGATTGGAGGCAGATGCTTCCTCGGGGGGTCACGATGCCACTGCTGGGCAGTCTTAGGCTCTGGAAGTCCATCGCCTTCCAGAAAGGGGGATTTCGTCCCCCAGGGAGAGGCGGCCTGGGGAGCAGGGAGCACCAGGGGCGGCCACCGTTTCTGAGCCTCTCAGTGGATTTCTACCCGTGGTTCTCAGCCAGGGCGGCTGAGCCTCTAGGACCTTTGGGGACCCTCTGGAGGCACTTTTGGTTCTCGCCTCTGGGTTCCAGCGTCAGAGCCAGGACCACTGCCAAAATAAACACCTTTCAACGCACAGGATGGACCCACGGCAAAAAGTGACCTGGTCCCACGGTCAACAAGCTGACACTGCCGATAGACACTCTGGTCCAATCCTCGGGGGACAGGACAGTGTGGTCAGACTTAGCAAGAGACACGCTCATATTGGGACTGAAGTCCTACCCACTGTTGGAGAAACTCAGATTTAACTGGGTGCCCTGTGTTCTACCAGCAGACCCAGAACAGGGTCATATTGGTCCCCCACGGCTCTCCATGGCCTGGTACCTGGCGTCAAAGCACGTGGGATGAGCGAACACAGGGCCGCCTCCCACCAGGCTGCCCACTCTGGTCACCTGGTCCACACACCCTCTCCCAGCTCTTGCCCCCAAAGCTCAGGACCAGACTCTCCCCTTCTGGGTTCAGTGATGGCAGGTCCCCTCAAAGCAGCCCAGGTGGCTTCGTCCTGCAAGGGACACCTGGCTTCCTGCTCTTCAGTGACAGGAAGAACTGGCACAGGATCAGGACTTAGCCTGCGGGTCACCCGAGCCCAGCACCGGCTTGAGGTCTCCGCTGCTGTCTTCACTGAGGCTGAGGCCATCCGTCCCCAATAGTGTCTGGTAACGGCCCCCAGAGGTGTGGTCCCTGCCCAAGGCAAAGAGACCCTGAGAGGACGCGGCTGCTGGCCGGCCACTCACGATACGTTATCCTCAGGAGCTCCTTCGAGGGCTGAAGGGGGAAATTAGATCCATAAGAACCCAGGCCCGGGTTTTCACAGTCAGGATCTGCAGGCGATGGAAGAGCGTCTCTGGGGCTGTGGCTGCTCGATCCAATGCTGATTTGAGGCTCAGTCACCGCCCCTTCCAGAAGCCAGGTATCATGTGTGCATGCCACCTTCGTTATGTCACCTAACCCAATGACAACAGCCGCCCAGGGCCTCACCCACGGCATGCGAGGCAACTGCTCTACCTCTGAGCTACACCCAGCCCTGTCCACATTCTTCAGATGACGAAGCTGAGGTCCCAGGAGGTCAGCTAAGGAGTGACCAGCCAGTGGGAACAGAGGCCAGTTAGCACCGTGGACCCCAGGCTGCTGTGCTCTGCTTTTATTAAACCACCGTTAATCAGCTCCTGGGTGAGTATGAAGGGACATCGAAGCAGGTGCACGGACCCAGGGCCCTGAACTGACCTGCACTTACTGTGGGATGGTCTGATCATCTACCGAGGACCCACGTGCTCTCCCTCGTCCCCGGGGAGCCACGGCTGGGCCTCATTTTGATACCCAGCTGCGTGGATACCAGCACCGCACCCTGCTGACCTCCCTCCGCCAGACGCACAGCTCGTCTCCTTCGTATCCTAACAAGGGCAATGGGTGGGTGGCCACGCGACTGGACCAACTGCCCTGGCACCTGTTCTCACTGAAGGCACCCCTTGCCCTCGTGGGACAGGATGCTGATGGAACCTCCTCGTTCCCCAGGAGACGATGGGGACCCCTGGCCATCACATTCCCCTGCTCCTGAGCACGCGCTGCCAGACACCGGGCATCGGTATAAACCCCACTCTCACTCGGTTATTTGTGATTAAGGGAGAAAACGTGAGCCGAGCCGCAAAGCTTAGCTGTGCTGCTGGAGTAAACCACGGCCGTGCGGCGCGTGGCCCGGAGACGACAGGAAACACGGGGACCGTCTTCTGCCCTAACAGGGGCTGCTCCTCACACCCTAACATCTCAGGACCTAGAAGGTTTTCCCTGGTGGAATCGCCTTCCACCAACGGGACACCTGGGCTTAAATAAAAACGCATGCCGGACGGAGCCCAAGAGAGCATCATGAGGACGATGCTGCCACCTACTATCGATCCCCAGCACAACAGTCCCTGCGCAGGAGCTGGGGAGTTTGCCCCAAGCCCGTGAGGTCGCCTGCAGCCTCTTCTGCTCTAGGGGAGCAGTTTGACCCGATTTCCTGAGCTGTTGGGGCCACCTGCACCCCAGGTTGGCATCCCTGGCTCCCAAGCCCCCAGACCCCACGGCCACACTTTCCCACTGAAATGTGTCTCCTTTACCCGTTGATTTGCAGAGACGCATGAAAATCGAGAATTTTAAGACCCTCATTAAATCCCATCTGCTCCAAGCTCCGGCCCCCCAGCCAGGAAGTGCTCAGCCTCGGGGCAGAGTTGGGCAGCAGTGGCCCCTCTGTCATTGAGCCTAGTCAGGACTCTCCCCAAACGCCCCCAAGCAAGATGCAGGAGGAAAGGCAAAGTGTGTAGTGTCCAGAGGAAGGTCCCCGTCACAGTAAAGCCAACAGGGAGGGGTGCAACATTAGGAGTGTGAAAGGCCACTTGTCCAGCCAGGACCACCCCAGTGAGAGACGTCACCGGGGCACCAGGGACATGAGAGGAGACAAATGGTCCCAGGCTTCGCAGATGGGGTCAGGGGCTGGAGACTTGGAGGCCACAAGGTCCTGAGGATTCTGCAGAGGCCACCCAGGCCTGAGTGGACCATGGCTGGGCCACTGCCTGGGCTGGGGGACATTGGAGCCCTGAGGCCCCGCATGTCCCCAGCAGACACTGAGTCCCCAAGTGGGGCCAGCAGTCCCCACCTGCCTGGAAGGACGCTGACCAAAAGTGGGGCCTGGCCTCGGAGCGACATGGAGCTTGCTGGGAATTACGGGAAGAGGGGTGGCTGGACAATGGCTTCAGAACCTCTGACCCCGAGGGTCACAGCGCAGAGGCCTGCCCCTGCCCCAGGAAGGAGGGGGCAAAGTGCAGATGGCGCCACGTTTGGGTTGGCACAGCAGAAAGGAAGGAAACCCAGCCTTCAGGCACCAGCGCCTCAGCCCAGTGCGATCCCTGTCCGCGGGGGAAACACAACCGGCCAAGCCGCCATCCGTCTCAGGTGAGGCCGCGTGTCTGGTCCAGGGACGACACTCGGAGCCACAAAGAGCGGAACGCTGCCGTCCCCAGGCCAGCCAAGCCCCACCTCAGAAAGTCCGATTTAACTGGTTTGGAGTTTGGGGTGTGGCCTGGGCTTGGGTGTAACTCACCCCAGGGGCTTCTGACGAGCAGCGGAGGCTAAGAAACACTGGCTTAAGTAACAGAGGCATTTAATGACCTCGTCTCTCAAGATGTCCAGGTGAGGGTGCTCACCAGGCTGCCATGGCCGCACAAGGACACGATTAAGGAGCCAGAATCCTTCCGTCCTTCTGCTGCACCACCTCATCACGTACCCAGACTTCATGTCTGATGGCCTCAAGATGGCTGCCCAGCTCCAGACATCACATCCTCACACAGGCAGGAAGGAGTAGCCGAGATCAAAGTGCTTCGTGGAACCCAGCCACATGGCCCCCTTCTCCCGACAGTAGCTATCCCTTCCGTGGTTTTTGTTTGTTTGTGTGTTTTTGCTCACAGTGGGAGATAAATATATAGGCTGCTATATTAGCAAAGAAGCCTGCAGACCATCCTGAATTTAAATTGGAACACAACTATAATAAAAAATGTCCATGCGTATCTGAAAGTCAAATTTACCTGGACATTCTGTATTTTGCTTCCGGTCCTAGTTATACATCTACCCATGAACAATCACTCACCACCACACGTGGGGTAGCCTCAGCCCAGCCTCAGACTGGTCCACCCTTACCCTTCTCTGAGTCTGAATCCCTCTCACTGGCCAGACCTGGGTCGTGTGTGTCTGTCCCTGAGCCAATCACTGGACTAGAGGAGTAGAAGGTGCTGCCTGAGGAGCCTCAGGGCTCAGATGTCCCCCATCCTGGGCAGTCACGGGGCCATCACTCAGCCCCCGGCTCTGCTAAATCCCCAGGGCCCTTGGTGGCCTCTGGGTCTCCAACCACCGCTGCCTCTGCCCGCATCACCTGGGACAGCCTTTCTCCTCTCACGCATTTCTGTTCATGTATATAATAATAGGACAGAAGGACATAAGTTCCATGATTTCACCACCAAACTCCACAGGTCAGGCTTAAATCTAAAAGAATCAGTCCATTTAAAGCAGACCATTAGGCCGGGCGTGGCAGCATAGGCCTGTAATCCCAGCGACTCGGGAGGCTGAAGCATGAGGATCACAAGTTCAAGGCCAGCCTCAGCAACTTAGAGAGGCCCTAATCGACTTTGGGAAACCCAAACTCAAAATTAAAGAAAATAAAAAATTTAAAATAAAGGGGGGGCTGGGGATGTGGCTCCGTGGTAAAACACCCACACCCTGGGTTCAATCCTGCAACAGAAAAGGGAAAGAAAACCTTAACTAGCGCAGCCTGGTGCCACGGCGGGGAAGACCCGGTCAGGAGGGCCTGGCAGGCTGGTGTCTATAGGATGTGAGTCCAGGGCTTGGCAGGGGCCGTCCTCCCAGCCCATCGGGGTCACAGGGAGAGGTGTCAGGGTGACGGTGCCAGCCCACTGCGGGACGTTGAGTCATGGAAAGGCACCGGGTCTGTTTTCCCCGCTCCTCCTCAGGCTGCTGTGGGGGAAAGCAGATTGGGCTTCACCTGAAGCGTTTGAAGCTGGCTTCTGTGCCCTGGTGGCCGGGTCCCCCGGCTCTCACCTCCCTCCTGAGCTGTGCGTCTGCATTGGATCATGTTTTTGTGTAAAAGATGCTGTTTATAGATCCTCTCCACTCGGCTGTTGTGATGAAGCTGGTTCCTGTCCCCAGGGGAGCTTCAACATGCCCTGCTGCCAGACACAGATGCTGCTGTCATTTAAGAACTGCCACAGCTGGGTCTGAGCAGCAGGCCGCCAGCGCCCTTGGACGGGCTCACTCGGGCAGGGGCAGGGCCAGGGGTCGGGTGGAGGCCCACAGGAGCCTCCACCACTAGCTGCCTCTGGAACTGGGCCAGGACCCCAGAGTGCACCCCCTGGATTTCTGCCCCGTAAAAAGACCCAGCTCGGCCGGCGCTCTGGGCCCAGCAGCCCTGCGACTCCTCCCTGAGCTCCAGGGAAGACTCTGGCAGGTCAGGTGGCCGCCAGGGCTGTCCTGAGCCCCAGGGGCGAGCCAGGTCCCTTCCAGGCCACCTACTGCCCCAGAGGCACCAACGTCCCTTTACAGACAAGGAAACCAAGTCCCACGGAGTGAAGTGCAGCCCGGGAGCGCACAGTGCGGCTGGCGTCTGAGCCTCCGTGTGCGGAACCTCGTGGCCTTGAGCCTTGGCGGGTGGAACCTCGTGGCCTCTGCTCTGACGACCCCTCTCCCCTCTTGTCCAAGGAGCAGACGCGGCTGAGCCCCGCTGGGGAGCCCTCACACCCACATTCAGGGCTGCGCGGGGCATTGCCCATCCCCGTGACCGGGTGGAGAGGGAGTTGGTTGCAGGCAACCTGCTTGCCCACCTGCTTGCTCCCAGGATCAAGATCTGACCAATCAGAGCCTCCTCCCCAGGTGGTCCAGGGTTGTGCCTGTGACCCGGGACCTCTCATCTATGTCGGGGAAGAGGTGGCCGTGGTCAGCCGGGTGGTGGGCGAGGAGGACGGTGATCCAGAGCTGCTGCTGGCCGTCCCTGCTGCCCCCGGAGAAGTGGAGGCACCTGGAGATCAAACCAGAGTCCAGACCCGGGCAGGGACCAAGACAGATCCCCTGAGTGCGTCTGAGCTGGGCCTCTGTCCCTGCCCGGCAGACCCCGTGGGCAAAGGCGAACACCCGCCCTGGACAGACGGGACGCTGAGCCCCGAGCAGCGAACAGGAAGGGAAGGAGCCCGGGCTTGTCTGCTGCTGGCCGGGCCCTGCACGATCGGTGTGGACCATGAGCATCTGATCACCTCCAGGGAAGCGGGGCTGGCGGCGGCCCTGCCGGAGCCTGCACATAGGTGGACAGGAGTGCAGAGGTGGGCGTGGCACTCACAGGTGGGCGGCCGTCCACCGTGGCTCACCCCTGGCGCTGCAGGAAGCTCTCTCCATGCATCTGCCAAGGCCCTCGGGTTGGGGAGCTGAGGCTCAGCGGGTGGCCCCTGTGGTCATCGCAGCTGCCCCGCGGAGGCAGCCCGCGGAGGGTGAGACCCGCACAGAGGAGAGAGCCCCCTGGTGGAGACTCCGTCCTGGGTCCAGCTGGGTCCCAAGCCCAGCGCACCTGGTCGGTCACCACACGAGATGGCAAACGTTCCCCTTTCACTTAGGATGTGTGAACTGAGCCTCTGTCACTGACGGAGCCCAGTGTGCCCTTGGTGGTCAGGCCAGCTGCTTCCCAAGGGCTGTGTCCTCTGCGACTGGGACGGGCTTCTCCAGGAGACGTAGGGCTGCCTCGGCCCCCTGTCCTGTCCCCAGATGGCTCTGGACCCAGGGGCCCATGGGGAGCCCAGCTCCCTGCTCACAGCCCCTCTCCCCCTCCAGGGGTCCATGGTCCTGCCCGGGTGGCCAAGCCCACCGACGGCTGCTTTCTGGAGAGGCTGTGATGTGGGTGGGCTGCAGGGGAGAGGGGGTTCAGAGCATGTGCCAGGCCTGCAAAGCAGAACACATGTCCTTTGTCCAGTGTCAGTCCCCTCCCCCCAGGACCTGCCTGGGAGCATTGTGAGGGCAGGGCAGGCGTGTGTCCAGGTCACCACCTACAGGGGGCGCCGTCTCTTAGACTGTTTGGCTCAAACCCTGCAATAGCTCCCAGCTGGCTCAGAAGAAAAGCCAGTCCTCACAGTGACCCACAGCCTCTAACCCACCCATCCCGCCCCCTCCCCCGCCCCGTCCTGAGAAAACGGTCACCATGGGGCCTTTGCACCTCTTTCTTCTTCTTCAGGAATCCTCACAGAGAGCCGCCCGCCCCACCTTCCATCTCACCTGGGCATCTCCGGTCAGTGAGGCCTTCCCAGCCCCCACCGCCCCATGCCGCACGGCCTGCCTTCCTGCCCTACTCTCAGGCCACAGCGCTGGGGTCCTGGCCAGCGTTCGGTCAATGAATTCACTGAGCTCTCGTCTGTACCTGTGGACGAGGCTCTGTGTCCCTGAGGTCAGGGATCCCCGGGGGGCACCTGGTAGTTAAATCACACCCTGCCTTGAAAACCACCGTCACTGTTAAACACCGGCCCCGGGAGTGTGGGCCTCCCCAGGGTGCTGAGGAGTGGCTGTCCCCTTTCCTATTCGTCATGTTGAAAGACGGCTGAGGCCCTCCGCCCGAGGCAGCGGGAGAGGAAGGTGGTTTATATCACTTAGCAGAGGGGCTCTGCAGAGCAGCCGAGGACCTGGGGACACACAGCAGAGGGAGCCCAGGCTGGAGCCCGCCTGGGCCTCTGGGGAAGCGAGACCTGGAGGACGGTCAGCAGCGGCCCTGGTCCCCTCCTTCCCATAGGCCAGAGGGAAGCGTACCCAGGGTCAGGGACTTCCTCCTCTCGCTGCTCCCAGGGTCAGAACGACTCCCCACAGCAAGCAAGTCACCAGAGTGTGCCCTGGTTGACCACCTCCACGTCCCTCCGCCGTGTCCCACAGCCCGCTGCAGGACACCTGGCCTTCACCGGGCCCCTGCAGTCCCCACCACACTTTCTCAGTGCATATCAAGGTCAGATCGAGCTGTAGGAGCGCCAGCCAAACCATGCTACCCTCCTGCTCTACCACCCTGAGTGGCTACCACTGTTCCCAGAATGAGGCCAACCCCCCAGGCCTCCAAGGCCCCGCGGTCTGGCCCAGGCTGCTCTCTGAAACTCCTCCCTCCGCTCCCTGGCCCACTCCCTGCCCCCACATTCACCTGCTCCCTCCTCTGGTCTATTCAACTCACAAACACGGCCTCCTGTGCCAGGCACATCCTCAGCCCTGGGCACAGGGCAGGAGACCCCTCAGCCTCCTGGAGCAACCTGGTGCAGAGGTTTAGCAAACCAGGTAAAGGGAACAACAGAAAAATGTCCAAGGACGGCAAGTGCCATGGGGAAGACGCAGGAGGGACCGTCCTGGGCTTAGCAAGGCGGCCGGCAGCCGGAGGTGCCCAATAAATGGGATCTGGATCCCGGAGTTGAGAAAAGTAGGCTAAAAACCCGGAGAGCGGTCCTGGGTCAGAGATGAGGGTCACTGTCACGTGCCACAGGGCGTTGGGGGGGAGGAGCGGG
>NW_026000026.1:6192213-6198577 GCF_001458135.2 Marmota marmota marmota
AGAGCAGAGGCGGCAGTGGGAGGGGGCTGGCCCGGGGACCTTGGAGAGCAGCGAGGACGGGTTCTGAGTGCTGGGGAGCCTGCAGGGACAGAGGCCTCTGGGCAGCTCCAAGGCCCCCGTCCGGGGCTCATCTTGCCTGGGCTCCCTCCACCTGCCAGGCAGTCGGCCGCTGGGTCCTTCCGTCCCACTGTCCTGGTCGCCTGCACATCCCTCTGTCACCAGAAACCCCTCCGCCTCAGCCGGCAGCTTCCCTTCTGCTGCCGGTCAACAGAGAACCCCAGTGGAGAGTTTGTCCCCAGTCCCCACGTCCCCACGTGCCCGCGTCCCCACGTCCCCACACTGGGACTGCGTGGCTGGGTGGGGATGGCTGTTCCCACGGCAGCTGTGCGGGGACCTGCTCCAGTCACTCAGAGCAGCCATCAGAGGGCCTTCCCCTGCAGCCCAGGGAGGGCCCCTCTGGGACAACACTGGAGCCCTCGCCATGGGGCGGGCTGAGTGGGGGGACAGCAGGCTGGAGCTCATGGGGGAGGTCCCCACCACAGTGAGGACCAGTCTTCCAGGGAATGAGCCAGCACGGAAGACTGAGGAGGAGAGACTCAGGCAAACACTTTATAGTGACAGTAGAGCTCCTGGATCCAGCCCCTCCTGCAACCCCTGAACTTCCCACTAGTGGGCCCATAACTTCCCATTTGGCATATGTAAGTTTGAATTGGGTTCATATCCTTATATCCAGAGATTTTTTAAAATTCTCTTTAATATAAACATTGACACAAATGACAATCTCTACATTTCTTCGTGGACAAATGATTTCACCAATAAACTGTAAAATTAAACATGAGAACACAGAACACAGCAGTCTGCTATATCAGTCACCTCCCAGCCCCAGGGGACGGGCACTGAGCTTGTCAGCAGGAGGGGAGGACAGGGAGCTGCAGGCTGGTCCAGGGCCAACAGGACCCTCGCACCCCGGCCAGCTGAGCCATGATCCCCCGCAGCACATCAGCTTCTTACCACAGTCCCGGACCACCCAGATGATTCCAGAGGAGACAGCGTAAATTCTCAGAAGACGAGCAGAGCTGGTGTTCATGGAATGCCTGACTCTGTTGCAGCAAAGGTGTTAGTTTTATATCAAATTGACAGGCCTCGATCCGTGTGTTGATAACACACAATAGTGCATTTTATTACAGTGGGGAACTCACAATAATCAACGTGGGCGGTAGATTTATGGCCGTCTTTAGAAGGCTCAGGGTGTCATTTCATTACTTTTAAATATTTGCAGAGGTTTAAAGCCGCGTCTTTGCTTTATGGCCCCTGGAGACGTGACATGGCCCCATCTGTGTTTCGTCTGGTGCTAAGTCCTTGGCGAGAAGAGCCCCCAGGAGAGCCTTGAGCTGTGGGGAACCTGAGCAGCATGCTGAGGCCCCCGGGAGGCCATGTCCAGGGTGGCTCCGGCCAGGAGGGGGACACTCCAAGTAGAAAGAACCCCAGGTTATGGCCACCTCAGACTAAGACAGGACCTTACCCTGAGATCTTGGAGACCTCCAGGGACAGGCCAGGTGGGGCCAGGCCAGAGAGGACAGGTGGGAACTCAGGAGGCTGAGGAGCCGGGTGGCGCTTCCCGCGGGACACTATGTGACGTCACCGTCTGGGACAGTGGGCCCCGGGGAACTCTCCTTCCCTCCCAGGATGCTGAGTGCTGTGCCGGGCTCTGAGTCACTTAGGTTCCGATGGAGGCTTCTCCCAGGGATCTGCCCCAGGCTCCTGGAGCAGAGATAAGCCTCCTGCCTGGGCCTCGCGGCAGAGGAGGGTCCAGGAAGGAACTGGCTCTGGTTGCATGGTGGGCACCGGCTGTGCGAGTGAGATCAGTGTGCCAGGGAGGGATGGGCAGTGGGTCCTCCCAGCGGTTTCCACACACAGCAAGCGTGAGAACACCAGGTGTGCATGGGCATCTGCAGGAGACCAGGTGAGCGTGGGCATCTGCAGGAAGACCAGGTGTGCATGGGCATCTGAACGAGAACACCAGGTGTGTGTGGGCATCTGCAGGAGACCAGGTGTGCATGGGCATCTGAACGAGAACACCAGGTGTGCATGGGCATCTGCAGGAAGACCAGGTGAGCATGGGCATCTGCAGGAAGACCAGGTGAGCGTGGGCATCTGCAGGAAGACCAGGTGTGCATGGGCATCTGAACAAGAACACCAGGTGTGCGTGGGCATCTGCAGGAAGACCAGGTGTGCGTGGGCATCTGAACGAGACCAGGTGTGCGCGGCAGTGGAAACTCCTCCCACCCTCATTCCTGTGGCTGAACCCCCTCCTCTGCAGGGAGTGTCATGTGACCTCAGCCTGGCCAACAGGATTCTCTGGAAGCCACCCACAGTTTCTGCACCAGGGAAGGGAACAAAGGCCGCTGCTCTCTGCCTGCCGCCTTCCAGGACAGGGTTAGGGTTGCGGGTGCCTGAGGGGTGGCAGGAGGCCTGGGGGCTACAGAGAGCCGTCAGTGCATGGCTGCTCTTCAGCTCTGATGTGAGGGCGCCAGGCCCTGTGGGCTTTTATGTGAAATAACTGTCTGCTGCTGCTGCTTATTTTTAATATTGGGAAAAAAATAATTTTTAAAAGAACCATCTGAAGGTAAGGAAGTAAATAAAGGGCACACATATTGGCAAGGTCAACACAGAAAGATCAATCATGTTTCTAAATAATAATAATGTACTCCTAGAAAAAAAATTAATACCATTTATAAAAACTTCCTGGAATGTAGTACTTAGATACTA
Source organism: Marmota marmota marmota (assembly GCF_001458135.2). Lineage (NCBI taxonomy): Eukaryota > Metazoa > Chordata > Mammalia > Rodentia > Sciuridae > Marmota > Marmota marmota. The sequence continues at coordinate 6,194,983 of NW_026000026.1, forward strand.
ATCTAACAAGCCTGGGCAGGATTTGCATGCTTTCAACATCAAAATATTGATTAAAGAAATAAAAGAAAACCTAAATTGATGGAAAGACGTACCAGGTTCATGGATTGGAAGACCAAAATAGCACACATGGGAATTCTCCCCTCACTGATCTACAGATTTAGTGTCATATGAAGCCAGCAGGATTGTTTATACATATAAACCAACTAATTTGAGGATGTGCAGGCAAAATCAAAGGAGCTAGAACATTTAAAACAATTTTGAAACCAATAAGATTGGAAAGATCATTATCCCATTTTAAGTCTAAATATAAATCTATACAATCAACAGTGCAATATCAATGAAGGAAAACAGTGACGGAAACCGAGAGTTAGAAACAGACCCACCTAAATTTTGCCAAAGGATTTTTAACACAAGGTGCAAATAAATCTAGTTGATTGAAAATAGTCTACTCAATAAATGGTATTGGAACTGTCCTGATAGCAAAAAGCTCAACCCAACCTGAACCTCACACCTTGCGCAAACATCAATTTAAAATGGACCATCGGCCCAGATGTGGACACAGAGCTGTGACCCCTCCCTCCACTGAACATGAAACGTGAATGAGGACAGGGTGAGGTCCACTGTGAGCACTGGACTCACTCCACAGTCTGACTTACGCTTATAGTTTGGGGACTGTGATGTCCTCAAAGGTGGGGACAGGATCTGTGTCCCCCTTGCGTCCCCTGCACCCAGTCCAGCCCCAGCCCTGGGGTGAAGGTCCACTGCCTCTGTGTGGCACAGGCCAGGGGAAGGGTCTGGAGGCCACATCCTGCCCCCAGGATGCAGCTGGAGAAACCCAGGGAAGCTACTGGGGACCCCCCCAGCCCGGCCGTGTGTCTGCCAGACCCCGGGTCCCCGACTCCAGAGCTCCAGAGGGTCATGTCTGGTCAGAGAGGAGGACGGGGAGGGACAGGCAGGAAGGGGAGAGAGAGTAGGGAGAATCCTGGAGGCCCTGGCCCCCTTCCCCCGTCAGGTCCCTGCTGCCCGGGACAGGCCTCGCCAGGCCAGCTCCTTCCCAGTTGTACATACTTACTGAGGGCCACTGCCTGAGCCACAGCCGGGCCCCTACCAAGTGCCAGCAACCAGCCAGTCCTAGGAGCTACAGCTGGACATCCGCATGCTGCCCAGCAGCTGCGAACGCCTGCTCTGGGCAGGTGCCTGTGGACATATCCAGGAAGCAGGTCCCAGTGTTGCTGCCCCTCACAGCCCTGGCCTGTCACCAGCCCTGGGAACCAGTCCTCTAGGGCCGGGTGTGGACAGCATCCCAGAGGCCTCTGCGGGAGCAGGAAGAAGACCCCGGGACGAGTCGGGACCTGGTTTGGCTCTGCGGCCAGCCCAGCCCAGCCTGGCTCCTCCCCTGGCAGCCTTCACTGCAGGAGGTCCTGGGGCTCGGGGACCGGCCCCCCCCACCCCCACCCCCGGCTAGCTTCCTGTCCTGCAGCCACATCTCACTGATGGGGACTGGGCGGCGGGAGCTCTCTGCCAAGGGCCAGCTTTGTCTTCTCAGTGGCTTCCAGGGCACAGTCCCCTTGTTAAGGGACCCCTTAACACCCATCCAGGATCCCTGCTGCTGGTCACACAGGGCACGGCCCCTCCGCCTGCTGCTGAGTCCCGGGCCGTCTGGACCCTGTCCCAGAGAACAAGCTCCAGGAGGTGGGGGGCACGACCTTCTCCCTGCTGTGTCCACCGAGTGCCGGGGAAGGGCTGCGTGGGAGCTGAGCAGAGGACGTGGGAGCCCCGGCGCGTCACCACCTGATGCCTGAAACCACCCTGTCCCCGGCGCCGCCCGCCCACACTTCTTATGCATTCATTCATCTCTTTTCCACTTCACCTTGCCGAGCACCTACTGTGTGCCAGCAACGGCTGCACAGTAGGGAAAGGTGGTAGGAGTGAGGCGTTGCCCTCTGCCCTCTGAGGACCAGGACAGAGCAGACAGCTCTTCACCTGCTTACAGGGCCCTCGCCGGAGCGAGAACCCGAGGAGGAGGCCAGACTTGAATCTCTTTGTAGTTTTTGGAAAAAAAAAAAAAAAAAAAGATGCATTTGTAAACAAATGACAAGTCGGGGGCTGGGCTGGCCCGGCCCATGGGAGGCTGACCACTCAGGCAGGTGTCTGTCCAGCTGATCCCCGCGCCCCGGCTGAGAGCACGTTCCCGGTTCCCGAGAACCAAGTGGCACATTGGGGTGAGCATCATTAGGCCAAGAGTGGAGGACCCAGGACCTGGCTTCACAGCGTCCAGACAAGGACACCTGCTTTGCTGATGGCGATAAAGTCCAGGGACAGGACTGAGGGGCCAGCGGGAGGGGACTTCAGGTGGGGTGGCCAGGGACAGCCACACCCTGAAGTGACATCTCGGTCATGACCTGCCACAGGGTGGCAAGGCCCCCTCAGCCCTGCGAGAGGTTTGGTGTCACAGTCCACCCCAGCGAGCTCCGAGGGCCCAGGGCACAGGGCTGCCGGCTGAGCCGGCCCCACCCGCAGCGCCTGGCGGGCACCGCTCTGCTCCTCCCTCTGGCCAGGACCCGAGGCCCTGGGTCCGGTGTCCTGGGCTATGTCCCCGGCCCACAGCCTGTGGGCTGTGACCTTGGCCTAGGAAGGACCCCAGGAGCCCTGGGACCTCCTCATCCTCGTCCTGCCAGTGGTCTGGGCACAGGTGAGGAGACCGTGCAGAGCCCAGCAGGACTCGCCCAGTGTGAGCCTGGAGGTGCTCCTCTGTGGACAATGAAGTGACATTTTAATTACCAGCAAAGTACCTGCTGCCCCTGGGGTGAGCGCGGGCGGGTGTGGAGGGGGCACCTGGGCCTAGAGGGTCCCTCCTCGTCCCAGCACGGCAAATGAATGGTCCCCTTCTCTGTCACACGTGCAGCCAGGGTTGTGCCCAGGTGACCCCCCACCCTGCCACCAACAGACCCTGCCAGTGCTCCTGGGGTCCTGTGCCAAGGGGCAGCTCGTATCCCCCCTGCAGCCCCTCCACCCCGCCCTGAGCCTGCTTGGACAGGGCAGCTGGGTGTCCACTGAGACAAGGTCAAGGGCTCCCACCGAGGTCAGCCTTGGACAGGAGCGGCCATCTGCTGGGACGGGGCTGCAGGGAGGTCTCAGCCGGGGGCCTCTGGCACCCGCAGAGCAGAGAGCCCAGGGCAGAGGCTGCCAGAGGGGCCACCAACATGCGCTCCTCGCTCCTGGGGACACCGCGTCTCTGGCCCCTCTGCTGGTCCTTCAGGCCCCTCCCTGCACCTCCTCCTGGCCGAGTCCGGCTGCTGTCCAGGCCCAGAGGGAGCTCCCAGGGCACAGCCTGCTGGCCACAGACCAGTGCTCCTGGAGGCCATGCCCAGCACCTGGCCCCAAGTGCACGGGCAGGATGGCCTGGTGGCACAGACCTGGAGCCACAGGAGGGGCTGGGATCCTGGCCCGGGGCTGCCACACTGAGAGGTGAGCGCCTGCTGCATACACAGCCTGGCCCTGGGAGAGGAGGGGCCCTGAGCTACGCTGGTCCAGACTGTCACGGGAGGGTGGGCACAGACGGTGGCCGCTGCCCCCCCCAGCCCCGCCGGCGAAG
>NW_026000026.1:6198584-6244240 GCF_001458135.2 Marmota marmota marmota
CCCCCTTCCCTGCCCTCCACAACCCCCGCACCCCTGGTGGCTCTTCCCACAGCAACGAGCATCTTCTGAGACCCTTTCGGCTTCTCATCCCCACTAGAACCTCAGCCCCAAGAGGGTGGGGATGGCCTGCTCCCTGTCTTGCTGCCGCTCCACCCCATGCCAGCCTGGCCAGTGCACCCAGCGGGGCGGGGGGGCAGGGGTCAGAGATATTTTCTGAATGAATGAGTGAGTTGGAGGGAGACAAGGGAGTAAGGCAGGCAGGAGTAAGCCCAGAGGACTTCCTGGAAGAGGGAACTAGGTTGGGACCCATGGGTTGTGGGAGGCAAAGTGCAGGTCTCACAGGAGCCCAGAGCACCTCACAGGCCCAGGGCAGGTGCCACCTCTATGCCCTCCCACCCAGTGCTTAGACTGTGGGCCATTTGATGACAACTCTTTGAAAATTAATTCAGTGTTTTATTCATCCTTAAATTCTTTAAAGCTGCAAATCAAACAGTCACTGGTGCCGGCTCTTGTGTTGCCGATGACTGTGCTTGTTTGCATACCAAGCAGACCTTTCTCTGTCCCCCGGAAAATGAATTTCTTTTGGACTTGGTGCTCTAATTGCCTGGGCAGCAGAGGCAGGCCAACATCTTCCCCTCCTGATTTGATTATGCAAAACCTTAATCTCCCAAGTTTCCTAAAGCCTGTGAAGAGCGGAGGCTCCACAGCCCTCGGTGCCAGGAAATGCTTGATCTGCCACCGGATAAGTGAGATTGACGGGGGGTGGGGGTGGTGTGAAGGAACCTCGGTACTAGTAACTATTGGGAAATGATGACACACATCCCCAGAGTGGATGTCCCATAAATTCGCTTCTTGGGGGGAAAATGGAACCACTGGTCACACACATATTGCCGAGCTGATGTTTTTTGGTGCAATTATTAAGCTGAAGAGGAAGGTGGTGTCTGATGGGACGAGCGCTGTGTGACCTGTAGGTGGGGCTGGCCCTCCACCAGCTGACCTAGGAAGCTGAACAGGAGCAGAGGAGGCTGCAGGAGGGAGAAAGGACTTCCTGTTGCTTCCATCTGGTTTCACTTCCTCCTGTTTCTTGTGTTGTCCTGCCAATGTCACCGCAGTGCCCTCAAACACACCCGTGGCTTCGACTCTCCAGTGGAGATGACCCTCAGCCCACCACCTTGGGTCTGCAAGTCCAGTTGCTACCTGTGACCCCCTTTAGGTCAGTAAACTTTTGCCCAAAGGCCCACATAATAAATATTTCAGGCTTCCTGGTCCCAGGTCTCTGGGGCAACCCGTCGCTCCGGCCCTTGTGTGACAGCAGCCATACGCGGGGTCTGGACACGTGGGCACAGACGGCGGCGCTGAGCAAAAGCAGTTTCCATAAACGGCCCAGCAGCTCTCTCACCCCAGCCTCAGGCCGTCTCTGCCTTTCCCTTTTCCACCGTCCGCGGATGACCCCATGGAGCCATGGAGAGGCCGGCTCTGCTGTTAGAATGATGGGCCTCCTCTCCCGGCTGGACCCGAGCTCATCCAGAAACGGGAACCAGGGGTAGGGCTCCCATTTTTTCTCACTGAATAAGAAACTCGACCTACGGGCTTCTTTCAGCCCGTCCGGTCCCAACAGCCAAGGGTCATCAGGTCTTGATGTTTCACACGACGACGAGAAGGCATCAAGACTTTCTGAAGACGGTACGGTGGCCCAGGTGGGGTCAGCATGTGACAGCCAGCTGGCCGTTCTTCTGTCCATTTGGACAGAAGTTAAATCAGCAAAGTGCAGCGCCCTGAGCATCAGCCGCTCTCCCTCCTTAGTGGTGGCTGCTCTCGAGCAGCTGGAGCCCGCAGTACCAGGACGAGGGGACTCTTCCTGCAGCTGGAGCCCACAGGTCCTGGCAGCTAAGGGCTGCTCTCCTGTGCTCCCTGCCGACCCCTGGCTGCCAGCCACCCTCGCAGTTGCCAGCTCTCAGTGTGACCAGGTGGCCTGCTCTTCAGAGACAGAGATCACAATCAGGCAAATAAACCACTGTGGTGTCGAGGTAAGTGCCCGAGGACTGACCTGATGAGGGGGCTGCTCATGCGGATTAAAATGGCGGGCTCAGTATGTGCAGCGTCCCGCGAGCTAGAGCCACAGGCTTTCTGCTCAGTCGTGGGAAGGGGACGAGAGTGGGACGTCGGAAGCAGCTCAGGAGGCTAGAGCCATCCAGAGAGGCCACGGGCAGACTCATCTGGATGGACACAAACAAATGTCCGTGGCTGCAGGCACCTGGGCCACAGAGCTCCCCAAGACAGAGGAAGGGAGAGTGCGCGGTGCCTTGTGGGGAGCCTTGGGTGGACAGCTGTGCCTCTGGTCCTTATAAATTGCTCCAGGAAAACGACATGTCCCCAGGTCTGACGCTGCGTGGGAGGCGTCGGGTGGGGTTGGGGTGCTTGACCCCAAATAGCATGTCTGGGACAGCGGCCACAATTGACGTCACCACCTGGCTATATGTAAGGTCACTCTGCACCCCAAGTTAACCTGGGGGGATGAGACACCCCTCCTGCACCCCTTGAGTCTCCGAGGCTGGGAGTCCCACACTCCCTCCAAGCTGCCCTCCTGGCTGGGGACTCCGCTTGGATTTTACCCCGAGATTCTTCCTGTTGCCAAGAAACTGGTGGGTGGGACCCCAGACCTACCGGCCCACTGTGACTTGAACGTGGGTCAACATGGCGTCTATCGCCCGACCTCGGTAGAGAGACCGGGCACGGGGCTAACGCTCTTCACTGTGGTGGCCCTGGCCACTGGATCTGGAGGTTTTCTAATAGATGGATCCAGTTGCCTTTGGACAGACTCTGTTCACTTTGTTTCTAAGGTCACCTTGATTACTCCATTGCAAAAGGTCCCCTGAGGCCTGACCTTGGGTTTTGCTGGCTTCATCGACCTAGTGACGACTTCTGTCCTCCTGGGGAGCAGGGGGAGTGTGCCGCCTTGTCTGTAGGGGGTGCCTGCTGTCACTTGTCCCCACCCCCACTGATGTCTCCCACCTGGTGTCTCCCGGGCCATCTCTACCATCGTCCCTGGCCCACTGGGATGCCCACAGAGCTGTCCAAGGCCTCAAGTGCTCCCTCAGGCATCAGTGATGGTGAACTGAGTGTCCTCCAGGCCTTCGGGGCGCTGAGTGGGTTTGGAGGGTCCCGCGGGTCAAGCCCCCCCCCAAGCCTCGGCAGCTTGCGCTTTGCCTCATGTCATCCCCTTGACACTAGCTGAGCGCCACCCTTGAGCCCAGCGGGGACACCAACCTAGTAAACATCCCCCAGTCCTGGGCCGACCACACGACCCCGCATCGCCACTCCATTCGCTTGAATCCCTGCTCTCGGCCGCGCTCCTGGCTCATGCCCCGAGGCACAGGCTTCCTCTACTGGGCGGGGCTCTGGGCCTGTTCCCCAGAACCTGCGGCCAGTGGCTCCCGTTTGGTAGCCAAGGAAGATGGTCTGTGGCTGAAATTCTCTATTTTTTTTTTTATTTTAAATAAAGCCACTATTGAAATGTAGCCCTTTCATTCAGGGAATTTAAGCAGAATCCCCAACTGTCCAGGTCATCAAAAGTGACATCACAGGCTAAACAGGAAGCCCCTGGAGCAGGCTCAGGTCTGATGCCCCTGACCCTGCATGGTCAGCAAGTGTGGGAGGAAGGACTGGGGGTGGGGCTGCCTCCGGAGGCTCTTCTGGAACCATCCGCCTCGCCTGGGCATTGGTCACACAGCACCCTCCTTCCATTTCTCAAAGTGATAAACTGATCTTCCATTCCCACGGGTAAGTTCTCTCCCGGTCAGAAACCAAGGAGTCCTAGTGACCGACAGCTGTAGGACTCAAGCATGGTGGGTCCCCCGTCCTGACTCGGGCCAGGTGCAAACCTAGCACTGTCTCAGGCTGGATTTGGCCACAAACAAACACAACATTGTAAAAAAAAATGAATTTTATACAATGGCTCAAAGTGGGGAGAAGCCGGGAGAGAGCAGGCTGACTTAACCAGGGGACATGTCGGCCCCAGCGCCCAGCCTGGCCAGCAGTAGTTCTCAGTTTTCATTTTCCGCCCGAGTAGATGCAGTGACAGGAGTTGTTTGAAGTTTTAAAGGGGCTGTGTTGGCGCCTCGCCGGGGACCCAGGCCTTCACCCTCCCCGAGGAGGCAGCTCCTCCCCAGACATCCACGCAGCTCAGCGGCCACACAGGTAACTGTGGGAGCTGGGCACGGGTGGCACCAACCCCATAGCCACTCTCAGCCTGAGCCCCACGCAGCCCCCCGGCCGCCAGGTCAGACAGCCCGGCGTTTCAGAGGCCGGGCGCCCCTGTCCCCGACACCAATCCTGAAGGATCCAAGCCATAGTTCTCCACCTTATCAGACCCCGTGACCTTCCCAAGAAGAATGTGCTTAATGATCTATTTCCTGCCCCGAAGTGAGAGTCATAAATAATTGACCCATAATATACCGCACCTACTTAAAATCACATTACGAGGCCCTAAGTGGATTGTAAAAAAGAAATAAAAGGACAATAATTTGCAATTTAATAAATCATATTTCAATATGCAAATGCGCAGACCCAGAAGCAGCACAGTGGGGGCACCCGCTGGAAGAGGAGGAGCGTCCCTCGCGGCCAGCCACAAAGGACAAGGGAAATGCCCGCCACACGTGGGCACGAGCAGAATCCTCCGCACACATTGAAATCTTGCAAGAATCTTGTTTCCATCTAAAGTTGGTGTAAGTTCTCGGCTAAGATGGTCAAACAGCTGGTACTCCAGTGAGTGCCCAGAGGACACCGGAACTTGGGTGGGAAACAGGACAGCCTGCCCCAGACGACTGTCCAGCACCCTGTCCCCATCTTACAACAACACACACACACATTTCCAACATGTCCCCAGAAGCTACCTTTCTGGTGGCCAATCACAAAAATTCCATTTTCTCAGCTGCTGAAGGTCTATAAAAGCATGGGGTGCAATTTTGGCCAAGTCAAGAGAGGAATTCTGGGGTTCTGGGTGCTCCCTGGCTCTTGCAGAGAGGGGATGGGAAGAGGGGTGCTCTCCTCTCGGCCTCTGGGCAGCTTGGCAGGAGCATACCCTGAGCTGGGAGCTATCCCAAGAGGATCGGAGAGCACACCTGGAAGGGACAGGTGGCCTCCAAGCCAGTGGGCCCAGGACTGCCCGCCCACTGCGGATCCTTGGTGGAGACTGCACCGTCCCCCGGGCTCACTTCTTATTTTGGAGTTTCCCTGGCCCCAGAATAAGGTCAGCCACTTTGCTCATCCCCAGAATCCCCTCCATTTGCTGAACAAAGCACCGGGACACTGAGGCCACCGTCCCCACTTAGCCAAGGAGGACGGGAGGTGGCTTGCCCAGTGTCCGACCAGGGGAGGTGGCTGAGCATCTCTGGTCCTGGGCTGACCCCAGGGCACTGCCCCCAGCAGTACCCGGGAGGTCCCCCAGCTCTGTGACCTGACACCCTCGGGGCCTCAGGGCCCTGAATGTCCACAGCACCCTCCTCATCGCCTTTACACTCCCATTGTTGGGGTGACGTCCCTGGGTGTGAAGAGTGTACCTCTGGACACTCCTGACTAAAACCCACACACCTCATCTTGAAAGAGCTCATGCATGTTCATCAGCACAAGGAGTCCTTCTTGGGGGCTGGGGCAGGGACCAGCGGGCAGGTGGCATCGAGGTGCGGGCAGGTGGGCCTGGAGGCGCGGCCAGCCGCTGGGCCATGAGCTTCGGCTCCTTCCCTCCCCTGTGAACACCCGCAGGCACAGCCTGTGTGCTGGACACAGTGTGTCCTGGAGCCACAGCATCAAGGCCCCGTCCCTGCCCCCGTGGAGCTGGCCTTGCCCTGGGAGGCGCAGACAGCACCACAGGACAACCGTGAGAGCAGGCGGGATCAACCCAAGAAGGAAGCACTTCAGCCCCACGGAAAGGACACGGCCGCGCTGGAGATGGGGACCACAGTAGACGGGTGGTCACAGAGGCCCAGGACAGGGAGACATCCCAGCTAAGAACCAGAGTGTGAGAGGCAGCCAGCCACGGGAGGGCCCGGAGGGAACATGTGGCCAGCAGGGGCAGCGAGTGCAAAGGCCCCAGGGCAGGGGGTGAGGGGATTGTGCCAGTGTCAGGGGAGCAGCGGACAGGAGCAGCAGCAGGGGGCGGGCCCAGGCAATGAGGAGGGTGCTGAGAGCCTTAGCCAAGTCCGAATGACGCATGGCATTTTTGCCAGAACGGAGTGGTTGAGAGGTGACACCAGCAAGCCATTGAGATGATAATGGTTATGTTAAGCTGTGTATATTAGACCCCTGCTGTCCGCCTCGGCCTGCTACTTTGGAGCTCTCGCAGGGATTCCCGGAGAGTTCCCATTGGTTGGGGAAGTGCCGGAGGAGGAGGGGTTTCCGGTGGGTCGTTCCTGGAGGAGCCACGTGGCGTTTGGGAGAGTTCCTAGGAAGCGTGTGTGTGGAGTGTGCTGGTGGAGTTCAGAAATAAAGTTTGTTCCTCTTGAGTGGCTTGTGATTTGTGCCCAGCCAGACTGCGGCAGGAGGGGACACGGCAGCCGCAGCCCCAGCAGCCCCAGGTCCAAGGTCCATGAGCTCCCGGCCTGGCTTCGCGGGTCCCTGCGTGGGGACAAGGCCCAGGGAGCTGTGGGGGGAGCTGTCGCCAAACACATCAGGCTCAAGCAGTGTGACTGCTATTTGGTTTCCTCTGGGACAAGACCCAGCTCCCTGGTGGCCTGTGGGTGCCACACAGTGGTGACCCAGGACTACGAAGTCCCCTCCCCCCCACTCCAGTCCTGGGGGCTGAAGGGCCTCCTGGGTCACCTGCTTGTCCCTCCAGCTCTCGGAAGCCCTGCTCTGGAGTCACCAGCGCTGCTGCAGAGAACAGAAACATCACCTGTGTCATCGTAATGCCACACGTTTCATAAAACACCACAGAAGAAGCCCGACAGGTCCCAGAACTACAGGGTCGCAGCGCCACTTTGGCTGGGGGCGGGTGCTTTCTGTGCATTTCTAAAAGCCCCCACATGGCAGGCCCGGGGGGCGGGGCAGAACTGCTCGGTTGCACAAATGAGGAAGTTGCCTGGTTTTGCTCAGAACCACCAATGGTTTCTAGGCATAAAATCCCAAGTGCACAGGTCGCCTGCGTGCTGTGGTCCCTGCCCCTCCAAGGTCACATCCTTCTCCCCCTCACTGCTCCAGCTGCTGTGGCCTCCTCACGCCTCCAACTCACCACACAAGCTGTGACCTCAGGGCCTTTGCACTGGTGCTTCTACCTGGAACCAGATCTCTCCATGGATCTCTTCTCCTTTGGTCCCCATTCTAGGGTCTGCCCCAGAAAGGCCTTCCACGGCCACCAATCAGAGTGGCTCACACATCTGTCCCTGGGCTCTCACCTACTGTATTTAACTTGCTGTATTTATGCCAGCTGCCATTCCACGTGTTCATACAAATAAAATCTGTCTTCTTGTAGCAGAATATGAACTCCAGGGGCCTCAAGAATGTGGCTTTAGGCCTAGAACAGAAGCTGGTGCATAGTGACCCCTTGATAAATAGTTGTTGAATGAAGCCAGGGAGGGTGAGGGAAGGACCAGACCCAGAATCACGTTTAGGTTTCTGCAAAACCTTGATGGCCAGAACGCGGGGGTGAGGACACACTCCTGACGGGGCATCAGTCAGCTTTTCCTTACCATAACGAAATACCCGAGGCAGGCTACTTATGAAGAAAAGAGGTTAATTCAGCTCACAGTTTTACAGGCTGAAAGTCTAAACTGCACGGCACAGGCTCTGTAAGGGCCCCCATTGGCTGTGTCACTTCATGGTGAATGCTCTCTTCCTGACAGAAACCTCAGGTGGCACACAGTACTGAGAGACTGTGTGTGTGTGTGTGTGTGTGTGCATGCCCTGTCAGACAGCAGGAAATGCTATGAAGAACAAAACACGGTGAGGGGAGAGGGTATCAGGAATGGACGGACAGGGCGACTTTGAGCCCACCTGAAAAACATGAGGGAGTGAAGCCAGAGGCCCTAAGAAGAGTGTTTCAAGCCACGGGAACAGCATGTGCGAAGGCCCTGAGGCAGTGCTATGACATGAGGCAGTGAGGCTCCCTCTGCTTCCTGGCTGACCACCTTCCTCCCTTTCTCTGGGACAGCGACCTGTCCAACCCTTCCCCTCTCCCCCTTCCTGCAGGTTCCAGAACACAGTCGGCCCTTTCCTGGGGTGCTCCTGGTCCATGGAACCCTGTGGCCACCCTGCTTCTGACTTGCCAAACGTAAAGCTGCTCCCTCAGACCTGAAGCCACACAGGGGCTCAACTTGCCGGCTGTGTGACCTCAGGTAAGTCACTAAACTCTCTGAACCCATTTCCTGCTCATCCTAGAGGAGGCCCCTCAAAGGGGTGGCAAGAAGCTGATAAGGTGGCGCCTGCCCAGCAGATACACGGGAGTGATCCCAAAGGTCCCCACTGCTCCTTCAGAGGAGTCGGGGAGGGGCCAGGTGGCCAGAGGAGAATTCCTCTTGGATCGCGGCCTCTCTTCACAGGTGGTGGGGACCCACAGCCGGCGGGGCCTTCCTCCAACACCCTGCTGTCCTGCGGCAGCCTCGGGCGGTCGAGGGGACGAGAGGACAGGGGACCAGGGTGGAGGGGCCTCCTGCAGCTCAGTCCCCTGCCTCACCACAGTCCCCAGGAGCCAGGATGGCCTGCCCCACAGCGCCACCTGGTGGCCACAGCTTCCACGTGGCCATGGTCCCCTGAGAGGGACGTGGGGCGACTCCGCAATCATGAGTGCCCAGCCACAGCCTTCGGAGGACCGCTCTTCTCAGTCACAGGGCCGTTCACCCCGTCTCAGATCCACTCAGCAGAAGGAAGACACGGAGAGGAGGAGAGTCGCCGAGAGAGAGGGACAGAAAATGAGTCGTGGTCCCCACAGGTTGGGGACAGAGCAAAGCTGAGAAAAGAAAAGAAACAGCAAACAGAAGCCGAGGCAGACGGTCACCTGAGCCCCCAGGAGGGCCAGTGGCCGTTGTCCAAATGGCCCCTGCGCTGCCTGCTGGCTGGCCCTGTCCCCAATGTGCACCCAGGAGCCAGCCTCGGGCCTGATGCCTGGTGCCAGGCCGGGAGCTCAGGAACCTCAACTCCGGGCACGACGTGGTCCCTGGCACCTCCTGCTGGACAGGCTGGGCGCCACACGCCTTCGGGAAGCCGCTGAGGGCCTGGCCCATGGGACACCCAGCACTGCAGAGGGAGGTGGAGGAGGAAGGGCTCTGAGCGCGGTGACCGCCTGGAGATGGCCACTCAGTGAGCACGGCAGGCTGTCGGGTCCGGGAGCCAGGCCAGGGTTCTGACCTCAAAGGTATCAGACAGGGCCTCCTGGCCACGGCCAGGCCAGAGCCGTGGTCAGCAGTACATGCTCTGGCTGCTGCCAGCACTCACTGCTGGGCCTTCCTCTCCTTCAGCATGATCCCTGGTGGCCAGCTCTGGGCTGGTGCTTGGCCACACACACAGGATGGGTGGGCTGGCTCCCGGGGTGTTCTTCCTGGCTGCCAACCCCATAAACAGTTATGATTAGATAAAATCATGCAGTGGCCAACACACCCGTCCACTCTGGCTTCCTGAGGGACCCTGTCCACATCACCTGCACTTGGCAGTTCAGACAGCAGCCTGCGGGTTCAGGCCCCGGGGGCCTGGACGCCAGGGGCGCAGGAGCACAGGACCTGAGAGGCCTCTCCCTGGGCTGCACCTGCCCTGGTTCACTGTTGACGGGCAGTGACTCCTGGCCACCAGCTCCTGCCCTGGCTGGCAGGGACAGGCAACTCCAAAGCCCAGGACCTCGAAGGTGAAGCGCCAGAGATCCTGTCAATGGGAGCCAGGCCCCGGGGACTGGGGGACCTGAAATGCTGGGACCCTGCTAAAGGCAGCAGCTGCTCCTCACCCACTGCATGTGGCCTGGCAGGAATGTGGACCAGGTGACCAGGGCACTTACTGCCAAGAAAACAAATCAGGATTCAGGAGTGAAATCCACCAGCTGATAAATGAAGGTCCACACCATATCTGGGTGCCAGGCAGCGGGCAGGGACACTCCTACTCCAGGTTCTGCCAGGGCCCGCCCGGGTCCTCTGGTCTCCTGTAAGAAGGCCCCCTGGCCCTGGAAGCCCGCTGCCCTGCTGAGCACTGGAAGGGCGTGTCTAAGAGGGAAGTGGGCCCGTCCCCCCAACCCGCTGAGCCTAAGGAAGGATATGATGCCCGCGGCCCCAGAGGCCCCAGCCGTCCCGAGGCTGCCCGTCCAGCACTTCTCTTCAGGCCCCAGGCAGAGTCCAGGCTGAAACCTGTCCTTCCTGTGGCAGCGTCTGCTGATCCCAACTCCAGCTGGGGGTGACAGTCGTCTCTGAGTTTCTCTGGATCCAGAAACTGGCTCAGATAATTCTAAAGAATCGATCCATCACGACACCCCAAATCCCAAAGTCCCAAATGCCGTCACAGCATCGAGTCTTTTGAAACCTCAGTTGAAAGACACAAGGATACCCTGGAAGGGGCCGGATGGGGCCTCGGGAATGGGCCCAGAGGGTCAGCCTGGACCCCGGCGGGAGCCCGCCCAGCCCGCGCTCAGCTTCGGCTCCACCCCTGCTCGGATCCAGTGGCCCTGCAGGTTGGGGCGCAGGACGACCAGGTGCTGTCCCTCAGACCTTCCTAAGCCTTTGGCACCTAAGGCGCCAGCAGGGGGCAGCCAGCTGCCGGGGAGATGGCAGTCACCATCTTCTACATCACACAAACCACAGGTCCGGTCCTAAACACAGGGAAAACCCACCCAAGAGCCATCATGCACCGCTACCAGCGAGTCACAAGCCCCGTGCAATCTCAGACCGTCCCCGCCGTCCCCGGGAAGGAAGCCACCCTGTCCCTGTGACCAGGAGAAACCTGAGGCACCGGGTGGAGACACCAGAACCGGGGGCCACTGGCTGGAGGACCCGGCACAGAGCTCCCAACCGTCCTGTGTGGCATTCAGAGGTCAGAGCCACCCCAGGCCACGTGCCACAGACCAGGCAGGCCGCAGCCGTCTCCTTTGTGTCATCAACTGGTTTTAATGATACTAAAAGCCCATCTCGAGTGTGAGGAGAGGAGCCCCGACAGTTAAGAAAACCAGTGCGCAGTGGCCGCCCCAGGGCCCTCAGCTCCCTCAACAGGGCTGAGGCGCGTCCTGGGCTTTAACCTGCAGCAAGACGTGGCCACAAAGCCACCTCTTGTGGGCCTGTGCACGGTGACAAAAGGGGGTGGCCTCTGGGGACGGTGGGGACCAGGGTGCCCAGTAGCAGCCCACACCCACTCTCCCAGCCAGCCAGGGTGGCGAGAGTGACAAGACACCCCCTCCTCCCCATGCTCCCTGCAGATGCTGACGCCAGCGACGGCCTGCTGAGGGTCCTCTGTGGGTCCCTCTGCCCATAAGGGCAGTGGCTTCAAAGTCCCAGACGCCCTGCTCTGAGAAGTTAACATCAAAAAAAATAAAGTCCACCCGAGGTGCCACGCAGTGTCCTGCGCAGGAGGCCGCTCGGTGGCCCCCGGCTCCCCGCCTCCCTCCACAGCTCTGCCACCTCTCAAGCCCTTGCAGCCACCATCTGGAAAGTTCTAACCCCGAGTCAACGCTGGAGAAGCAGGGTGGGCAGCAGGCACCTGTGGAGACCCAGACACCCTGCAACCCCAACTCTAAAACAGAGGACATACTAGTGCTCTTAAAATTTTCAATAATTTAGTTTTTCTTTTTTAGTAGAACTGGATAAAACTGCAATACTACCTCACGTTGGTCCCTGTTAGACAATATGCCTTTCTTTGAAACTTAAAATGTCAAATATATAATTATACAACCTTAGAAAAAATCTCGGAAGACGGCAACGACAACAAAAAATAAAATAAAACACCAGAGACGTCACGCCATATAAATAAGTCTGAGTGTGTCTCGGCCCAGGGCTGGCGGCTCCAGTTCCGATGGCGGTGAGTGACGTCATTAGCTGGTGTGGCTCTTGCGTGTCCTCCGGTGGCAGGAGCTGCACCTGTCCCTCTGTCCTTCCTGGCCGAGGCCGGGTGCCCCGAGTCCACCGAGCTGGTTAGTAAGGTTAGGTGTGCGCAGGAAGCTCGGGCGGAGACGGTGCGGGCCCTGGGATGTGGCCTGGAGGGAGCCCGGGTTCAAAGTGCAGTGGCGCCATCCCGAGGGAGCTGTCCGCAGGCCTCGCGGGGCAGCACCTTGACACTGTCCCTAGGACTGGGATGGAGTCCGGAGCCTGGCTGCACCGTGAGCTCTGCAAGCCCTGGCGCCCGGTGCCCAGGGTGGAGAATGTGCGGCCCAGGGTGGTGGGCAGTCATGGCCGAGTGGGCCCTGTCCCCACAGCAGTGCAGGGGGCTGGCCAGGGACAGCTGGGCAGGAGCCTTGGGCCATCTTTGCTGCCTGTGGCATGGCCTGCTGGGTCCCCTCACTCCGCGGCTCCGTGGGTGCGGCTGAGCAGTGACACGTGGTGTTCAGAGGTCTCCGTCCACTGGAGGCTGGCAGAGGCGGTAGAGGCTGGTGGGAGCAGGAGAGAGAGGATGAGTGGGACCCCGAGGCCCTTCAGCACTCCCCCGCCACTTTGTTGACCGTATGGGCGATTCACACCCAGAGGACACCACTTGGCAGGAATCATGAGACGGAGCGTGAACACATAGACATGCCACACCTTCCCCAGCTGCCCGGTCCCCTCCCGGGCCACATCTGTCCCCCAGAGGCCGGTGGGTGTTTACAGACACAGGCGTGTCTTTGGAGCAGACCCATGTGTTCAGATACGGGGGTGGGGGGCGTGGGGTCCCTTCTGCACCTGCGGCCACTAGCGACACCCGGTCTCTGCCGGAGATCCTCCCTCCGCTGATCCCGGGACCCAGAGGCAGAAGGGTGCAGAGAGGGCTCCGAGCCGAGCCTGCACCTGAGGGGGGGCGGCTGCTGGCTCTCCAGCAGGTCAGGAGGTCAGATGGCCCACGAGGAGTCCTGACCGCGGAGCGGGAGCAACGGGCAGCAGGCCACCGCAGGACGGGAAAGCCAGGCCCCAGAGGGCTCAGGAGACAGGGCTGGGCCTGGGTTCAGCGGCTCTGCCATCTCCTAGCTAAGTGACCTTGGACAAGATGCTTAACTTCCCTGGGCCTCAGCACCCCCACCTGCCAGCTGGGGACCACAGCAGGACCTTGCTCTGAGCATAGCTGTTTGGGTCAAATGGGTCCCCATGGGAAGATGGGCCGGGAACCTGGGGCAGGGAACCGCCCAAAAAATATTAGGAAAAGAGCTGAGGGTGACGAGCACATATGGGACCCTGGGGTACCACCGAGGCCTGCAAGGACTGCAGCACCACCAAGGGCAGCGGCCTGGCCCGACCACGTGCTGGGGCCACGGAAGACTGCGTCCCTGGGGGAGTGGCCCCAGGGCGTGCGGGGACACTGCACGACTTTAGCAATAATCAAGCTGTTTCAAGATGAGAAGCTATTTAACACCGTGGGCAGACGTGGGGAAGGAACTGGGCAGGGTGGGCGGGAGACAGGGTCTGGCCCAGTGAGCCCAGGTCCCAGGGGCTGCAGAGGGCTCAGTGCCACCGAGAGACGGCGGGGTGGAGGATGGGAGGGCAGAGTGGCCACAAGGTGCTGACCGGGTCCCCCCAGCAGCCACCCGCGGCTCACTTAGGACCTTTAGGGACCCTTTCCAGGGCTCCAGGAGAAGCAGGTCCTCGTGAGGTTACAGATTGAGCCAGACTCGTCTCTCCCAAAGCAGGGTCCTCAAAAGCCAGATGGGGCCCTGGCAGAGCCCAGGGGTCTGCCAGGCTGAAGGCCCCCAGAGGAGACGGGGCAGGGGCCACTCACCGCGGTGCACCCTGGGGCATCTGATCCTTGACTCGGAGGTTTTTGGCCAGAATCTCTACTCTGGGGCCCTGGAAGGAGAGAGTATCAGCCTGGGACCCTGGAGGAGTTGGGACAGGCAGGGACACCTGGCTGCAGGTGGGGTCCCTGGAAGCTGTCGCCCTCGGGCTCCCAGGTGGGCTAGGTCTGGGCTGAGGGCGCACAGGCCCAGGAGGCCTCCCCCACCGCAGGGAGCAAGCAGCTCCCCTGGGCCCAGCCTGGAGCGCCGCCGAGGCCCACCTGCTTCCGCATGATGTCCGTCGCCTGCATGATGCACTTGGGCAGCAGCCCGTGGCTCCGCGCCAGGATAGCCGCCTGCTCCAGGGACACGCTCAGGGTGCTCCTGCGGGTGGGAGAGGGCGTGGGCAGCGGCTCCCACCGCCAGGCCCCACCTCCAGTGCCGTCACCCCGTGTGGCTGCGCTGCCCACCTCCGCCCTGCGTCCTCTCCTGGCTGACCTCCCCCACCTGCCCTCCTCCTGGCAGCTGCCACCCCTCGGCAGGTCACTGCTGCCAGGCAGGGCCTGGGGGCTCTCAGTGAGCTGAGGGCTGACCGAGGGGACTCCTCCGGCCTGGCCTCTGCTCAGTGGCCCCCAGCACAGCCACGTGGCTCAGACCCTATCAAGTCAGAACCGGCTCGGCACCAGGCCTGCGGCTGGAACCCCACCCTGCGCCCTTCACTCTGGGACCCTGGACAGACGGGTCCATCTCTGCACACCCCATTTCCTGAGAATCAAGACGAATGTGTCATTGATGTGGGGACCAGAAAGAGGGCTGTCCCTCTGCAGGACACTGCAGGACACTGAGAGCACCTGGCCCCACCACTAGATGCCAGTCCCCAGACACTGCCAATGTCCCCTGGGGAGCAAAACTGCCCCTGGCTGAGAGCCCCAGAATGGGCCCTTCCACACCAGCTCAGCTGGGAGGAAATGAGCCCCTGGGTGCAGACACCTCGGCAGTGCCCAGCTCGCAGGGCACCCTCCTCCCTTGATGGGACACGACTGGACGCCCGTCTGTCAGATACCTATCATTGCTGGACACTGGGCTAGGTGGTGGGCTACGGCAGAGAGTGACACGGCCCCTGACCTCACGGGACCCTGCCTAGGGGTGGCGGGCAGCAAACAGAGGCCCTGGTGAGCGGGAGGCACTTAAGTGGGGGGACAAGGGGGCCTGGAAGGGCCCACTGGAGAGGGGCGGTCTTCCTCCCTGGGGCCAGCACAAGGGCAGGGGACAGAAGAGAGAAGTGTCCAGCAAGGCCAGGAGACCAGCGCAGCCCGAGGAGGTGTGCAACCCCGTTCCTCGCGAATGGCAGGCTCAGGAGCCCGGCACCCGGCTCCAGGACAACCACAGTCCTGCCACCCTCCACTGCTGCCGCATCTCACAGCAACCTGCGGCCAGAGCGCCAAGGCCCTGCCCGGGGCCGGCAAGCAGTGGAGGACCAGGCCTTGGGCCCAGCCGCCCTGACCCCGAGGCCCAGCCCTCCCCAGCCTACCTCTGCATGCCGGTGCCGCACAGGGCCATCTGACAGGCCCCCAGGCGGTAGCAGAGCTCCGAGGAGACAGGGATGAGGCTGGCACCCAAGCTCCCACCGGCCCCAGGTTTGGGGTGCACCAAGGACTTCATGAGGCGGCAGAGCTCGTCCAGGGCGTTGATGGGGCGGATCAGCTGCAAGGCGTGGGACAGATATAATGGGGACGCTCGGGGCACAGCCGAGGGCCTCTGGCCTGCCTCCCCATCTCCTCCTCATCTACAGGTCCCTGCACCTGTCCCCCCAGCGCCCTCTCCAAGGTTTCCATGACCTCTGCTCAAGAGCAATCTGTGGCTCCCCGCTACCCTGCAGCTGGCGTTCGGTGTTCGCCCCATACTTCAGGTCTCACCCCCGGCCTGGCCTCTTCACTGCCCAGGGCGTCCTCCAGACCCCTCCTGAGGAGGAGCCCTCTCTGCTGTCCCAGACCCCCAGCCACCGCGTGGAGGTAAAGGTGGCTCAGTCTTCCTGTGCCATGGCGAGATCCCGCTGGCCACACATCCCACAGCACGGTGCCCAGCATCTCCCAGGGCAGCTTCCAGCCCCAAGGCCAGAACGCCAAGCCGGGGTGAGGCCTGCACAAGCCGGGAAGGCCGGCCACAGACCCTGAAGAGCAGGGGCCAACAGGCCGGTGGCCCGGGCAGCCCCGCCCAGCACAGGCCAGCCTGTGGGGAGGAGCCCCCAGGAGGCCTCACACCTGTCCACTTCTCAAAACAGCTGGAAGCCTCCGTGGTTCTCAGGAGATCTCTTGATCTCTAAGTGCCCACAAACAACGTGAAGGAAAAGAGGACCTGGGCCCACCCGACGAGGGTCCACCTCTCCAACCCGCAGTCACCACGGGAGCAGAGAGAGCAGACCACCAGTGAGCAGAAACCACCTGGGGACCCCGGGGCCCCGCCCAGCCCAGCTGTAGGGGGACGCACCTGGTCTATCTTCACGGCGGTGGTGCTGGCGTCCGTGGGCAGGTTAGACCGCTCCAGGTAAAACGCCCTGAGGGAGAGAGAGGCTGAGAGGGGCCACCCCACCACAGCTGCAGGGCCGTGGTCTCCCAGGAGGAATCCCTGTGCCCCAGAGGAGGCCACCCTCAGGGCTCCTCTGACAGCCCCCAGCCGCAGGGCCCCTCCCCCCCCCAGTGCTGTCCTCAACTGCCCCCGCCCTGCTGCCGCCCAGACCTGCTCTTCCTCCCTGAGCCCCGTCCCCGCCTGGCCCTGGGCGCCGCTCACTGAGTCGCAGAGGTTCCTCTAAAGGGCCAACGCATGGGCACCTAGGCCTTGGGAACCAGGCGGTCTCCACTGGGCCGTGGAAGGGAGTAGAAGCCACAGGTGAAAGACGAGCTTGTGGAGCAGGTGGATGACAGCAAATGGCAAACCAGGCCCCAGGGGAGGAGGCCCTGACACTGGACCTGCCATCTCCTAATTCTCAGCCACCCTTTGTCACCAAGGCAGGACTCGGAGGGCCACAGTTGAGGCTGCTGGGGACGTGGGAGCTGCTCCCCTGGACACGTGCTTACTCCCAGCAAAATCTGTTCCCTCCACTTCTCCCTGCAGGTGTGACCAGGACAGAGGCCCAGGGGCCACGCCCCTCTCAAGGCCCATGAATCTCAGCGCCCATCTCAGCTCCGGTCCCCACGCAGAGTGGACTGGCAGCTCTGCTCAGCAGAAAGGACCTGCTTTGAAGCCAGACTGTTGGCTGTGTGGCCGTGGGCACACTGTGTATGTCCCTGGGTCTCAGTTTCCTCATCTGGAAAATGAGTTAGCATGACCTACTGTGCGCACTGCCATCGGACTCTTATGCAAAGGCCCCGCACAGAGCAGGTGCCCCAGAAAGGGGCGTCTGGCCCACTCCTCCCACGGAGGGCCTGCCTGGCACTGCTGTGTCCACGCCCTGTGGCAGCTCTCTGAACCCTGCCCCAGCACAGCCCCAGGCACACACCTGAGCTTGCGGTAGTACTGCTGGACCTTCTCCAGGGACTGGGCATTGACCTCCTGCTGCAGGTCCTCTGCTGCCTGGCTGCCCGCAGGAGGCGGCCCCTCCACGTTCTCCAGAGCTGAAGGGAGAGGAGGGAGGGCAGGGGCTGGGTCCCCAGTGCTTGGTGGCCTTGGCTCGGCCCCTGGGGTCCCCCACAGCCGCAGCTCACCTTTCGTGAAAAGCACGGTGTGCAGGCGGAGGCTGGCCCCGCTCTCCAGGCGGGAGGGCAGCTTGGAGAAGTGGTCGCTGTCGAGGTAGAAGACCACCCTCAGCGCCTGCCGGCCGCCCTCGATGTGGTAGGAGACATTGGTGTCTGCGGAGGACAAGGCCACACGGGCTCACCGCAGGGCCCCGCCCCCGCTACAGGAGCTTCGGCTCTCCCTTCCCCAGGCGCCAGAGTGACACCCAGTGCCTCCCTGTCCCCTCACTCCAGAGGGATAACCCCAGACCCCCTTCTTCCCAGCCTCAGGTGGCACCCTGGGACTTCCATGTCCACTCACGCCAGAGTCGCATCCCGTGACCCCCGTTCCCCCAGCCTAGAGAGCGCCTCAGACTCCCACCCCACAGGGCGCCTCAGAGAGCCCCACCCCGCGGAGCCGCCTGTGACCTGGCTCTGGGACACCCTCCACAGCTGCTGGTTGCCACTGCTTTATTCTTGGCCCCGACACCGACTGCCCAGCAGGAGAGCCAGCCGGGTGTCTTCAGAGCCCTACGGGTGCTCCTCTCACCCTTTGCCTGGTCACTCAGGGCCCCACCTGGCGAAAGCTGCCCTCCAACAGGACCTGCATCTCGTTCACCCCCATGAGGAAGAGCTGTGGGCCAGGGGGGGCAGAGTGCAGCCCTGGGGACCCCTGCTGCGCCTGCAGGTGTCACTGGTGGACCAGGGCTTCTCCCGGGGCCCAGGTCGGCCCACGACAGGCAGCACCACAGCCAACTCAAACTGGCCCCTGTGCAGCAGTCTGCGTCCTCTGCAGGGACGGTTCTGCCCCAAGGAGGTCAGAGCTGGTCCTTGAAGGGGAGGACGGGTATTCCCGAGAGCCCAGACACGCGGCCCAGACACACAGCAATTTCAAGGGGGTGGCACTTGGGAAAAAGCTGTCTCGGGGGGCTTTTTATGAAGTGAAGTGAAAGAGCACCGATCTAGAGAGCAGCCCTAGGCCCGTGAGCTCTGGAGTCCTGGGGACAGCACGTGGCACACGGGCGCCCTGCTCCACCCCCGAGTTCCCGAGGAGGGAGGTCTGGGCGGGGTCCCCAGGGCCCAGCAGACAGGGTTCTCGGCCTCCGCGGGAGGTCACCTGCGCTCCCCCAGGACCCCTACCCAGGCCCCACCTGACCCACAGCAGCCAGCGACTGGGATTGGCATCTCTGATGCCCCCAGGTGACCCCAGGGAGAGACCACGGGGAGGGCAGAAGCTGTGGCCATGCTGCCCGGCACTGTGGCCCAGAGCCCGTCTCTGGCTGGCAAGTCCCGAGTGCTCCCTGCTGCGGACGTGTCTGGGTGGGTGGTGCGAGTGGGTGGGCAGGGGGTGGGCAGGGCAGAGGGAGGAAGACAGGACCGAGGAACCTCAAGTAATCACGGCCTTAGTCCCTAAGAATCTTAATTCTTCCCGCAAAGAGGGGCGAGTCTAGGGTGGGATCTGAATGAGAATCGCTCGTGGGTCTTTTAAGGGTGCTGGGGCAGCTGGGTTGATGGGGAAGACCCCTTCCACGTGTGCTGCGGTTCAGCTCTGAGACTCCAGCTGGGGTGTGAGGCTCGGGCAGCTGGCCTGCAAGCAGGGGAGGCCAGGTGGCCCCCGCACTCCTGCCGCCTCAGCGTCCTGACACCCACCGTGCGGGGGAGTCACTCACTGGCCACGTAGTTCTCATCCAGCTGCTTGAAGGAGAAGCTGACGTTGTCCAGCTCCGACAGGGTCACCCAGATGTCCTCCAGCATGGTGCGCTCCTCCTTCTGCAAGAAGACACAGGAGGGACCTCGGGTGCCACCCACCCCAAGCTTTCCCTGGACAAGCTGGGGTCCGAATCTAGGCCACGTGCTACACAGCGGGCTCCTCCCACCGGTCCTGCGTGTGCTCTGCCTTCAGCTTGTCCTGCACCCCAGGGTCAGAACCCATCTCGCTCTGACTTGCTGAGCGGCCCTTCCCTGGACCAACGGTCACTGACAACCATTCCAAAGCTAACCCACCACCCCTCCCTGCCCCTCCAGCAGGCCCCACCCACCCGATTCTCTCTCCCCTTGCCCCATACACAGCCATGACCAAGCCCTGAGACCCACCATCAAAACACGCTCCAGAGCCCCCCAACTTCCCAGCCACCACTCCAGGGGGTCCACGTCCCAGGAGGACCCCACAGTTCCCCCTTACCCTCCCCCCAAACAATCCCCCTCTCCCCGTGCTATCACCTTTGTCCAACCTGAACCCACATCCCACCTCTCACCTGCCTCCAACCGGCGAGCCTCCTGCCCAGAGTGAGGCCCAGCCCTGCAGGCCCAGCCCGCGCACCTCACCACCCACCGCCTCCCTGCTCCTGGGCCACACTGCCTCCGTGGGGACCTGAGCACAGCTGCTCCCTCTGCCCCACGCTGTTCCTCAGGCCATCTGTCTACTGGCTCAAAGGTCACCGCTTCAACACGGCCAGCTCTGACCACAGATTCCCAAGAACGCCATGGCCTCCACTTCCCTGCCTCTCCCCCCAGCCTTCCATTCTGTCTTCTCATCTGCCTCCCCAGCTGGAAGGTGAGCTGCAGACCCCAGCAGTCTGGTGCCTCGCAACATCAGAGACCAAACGGACAGGAACTAGCATCTGGCTCTGTGTCCGGGCAGCCTTTCTGAGTCCAGTGAGAGCAGACCTCTGCCCAGCAGAGGGCGCTCCGAGGCCACACTTCCCACCAGCCAGTGGCTGGGCCTTGGCCACCAGAGCCAACCAGCACTACAGGTATTTGTCCTGGGGACTGTTGTAGGACACTGACGAGCATCTCTGGCCTCCACACACCAAGTGCCAGAGACACTAGTCCTGGATCTTTCAATTGCTATAACTAAAAATGTCTCCAGATGTTGCCAGTGTCCCCTGGGGCAAAACCGCCTAGCTTGAGCACCATGGTCTACGCCATGTCTTTTACTTATGTGTGTCTCCCGCCCACCAGGACGTAAGGCCCCAGTTCCTAACAGCGGTACATGGTAGGTGCTCAATAAACACCTGCTGTGTGAACAGCGGGGCCATGGGAGCCAACTGCAGGGGACACAGGCTGAGGGGCCTCCCGTCCTCCTCTGCCCACTCACCACTGCGGCTGGCGCCAGCAGGGACTGGCAGTGCAGCAGGACCCCGGTGGCGGCCACCTGCTCCAGCCACTTGCGGCTGGCGTCCCGGCTGCTCTCCTCGTACTCTCCGTTGTTGTTGTAGCGGTAGCTGAGGGCCGCCAGCAGCTGCTCGGAGAAGGTGCACACCGCGGCCACCAGGGCCTGGCAGAAGATGGCGTCCCTGCGCAGCTGCAGCTCGGTGTCTGTGATGGACCGACAGGCCTCTGGGCAGGTGCTGGCAGCAGGCTGCACCACCCCTGGCCCCGAGCCCCCCACAGACCCTGCATGGGGCAAACTGGCCAAAAGTTCACTTGGGCCAAAAGCCAGGTCCACAAAACTCCCCCTCCGTGAGCAAGCCACTTCACCCAAAAGCTGCTGCTCCCCCAACCAAGCAGGTGGGCCTGTGGGTTCCCGGCCACTATCCAGGCCCGTCCCTGGCCATCTCTCTGGGATGCAGCACTTCTCGGCCCGGCCGGCTGTGTGCCAGTGGTGCGGCTGTGCCACCAAGCTCCACCAGTGCTTTTGAGAACCGTGTTCTCCTGCTGCCCCGCCCCTCCACCGCCTGGCCCCGCCCCTCCACCACCCGGCCCCACCTGAGGCAAAGAGGCTGCAGGTCTCAGCTGCTGAGAGGAATTACCCTCAACGTCTGGCCAGCTGGGTGCAGCTGCCTATTTTGACCTGGATCCTCCCTTGACTACAAGTTTCTGGGAAGAAGGGAGGGACAAAGGTGGACAAACGCGGCCCACCCCACCTGCAGCTCGGGCCTCTGCTGGGTCTGGAGCCTACTGACAAGCAGCCTCCCTCGCCCTCCGTCCTCTATCCTGTGTCCTCGTCAATAGTCACCCAGGTAGCAGGTGGCCCAAGACAGGGCTCCCAGCTCCAGGGACTGAGACTTGTCCCTTGGACACAAGGTGCAAGTCTTAGAGGGGCAGGAGGCCAAAGTATCGCCTTCCCCAGTGCAGATCCTGAGGGGCCAAGAAAAAGTCACCCTGGCCACAGAAAAGGCCTCCCCAGGCTGTCCTCATGGACGCCCACAGCCAGGCGGGCCTCGCTGGGTACCCCTGGGCCCATGCACTCATGGCTGCCCCTCAAAGCCCTCACCTGTGCACTTCAGCAAGGCCAGGAGCAGCTGGTTCTTCCCATCTGAAGGAGGAGGGAGAGGAGGAGGAGGCTAAGGGGGGCTGGCAGGTGACAGCAGAGCTGGCCCAGCCCCGTGCCTGAGCCTCACAGAGGGCCAGTGCTAAGGCTTCCCGGGGGCAGTGTTTACTGAAGGGTGGCAGGTCCCCATCAAGCAGAGACGACAGCTTGCACTTCTATCTCTGGAGCCAGAGTCGCTGCACACACACACAGTACACACGCACACACAGTACACACGCACACAGAGTACACACGCACACACAGTACACACGCACACACAGTACACACGCACACAGAGTACACACGCACACACAGTACACACGCACACACAGTACACACGCACACAGAGTACGCACGCACACAGAGTACACACGCACACACAGTACACACGCACACAGAGTACGCACGTTTGTGATACACCCACTCACACCAGCAGAGACTGAGTGCACACAAGTGCAAACACACACCCAAGCTTGGCCATCCTGGACAGCACGGCTGCCCTCAGGAGAAGGCCCTCCCTCCTCAGACGCCTGCCAGCAGGCGGCTCTCCTTCAGAAGTGCCCTGGGGCCAGAAGGAAAGATGGATAAGGAAAGTCTAAGTCCTGATGCAGTCACTTGAGGTACCGTCTTCCCTAGGATGTCAGCCAGAGCAGGTGCCAGTGGCTGAGCGTGCCCCCTCAGGCAGGGCACTAAGTGCTGATGGGTACTGACTGGTTTATCCTCCTGACCCGCAGGGGCAGGCGGGAGCACTGGGAGCTGCTGCACACGCACAAGTGGGGGCCAGAGAAGGCAAGGGTGTGGAGGTCGCATGGCCACAGGTGTGTGGCCTGGGATTCAAGCCCTGGCCAGCTGGTCACAAAGCCCACACAACTGCAGTTTTGTAAACAGAACAGCTCAGGGCCAACAGAGATTCCAGCTCAGAGGTGGCTTCTCCTTGGGGCCACGCCCCAGTCCTTCAACTCCTGCTTTCCCAGTCCAAGGTCCCACGCCTGGGTCCTCTAACCCAGGAGACCCATATTCAAATACCAACAAGGACGGGGGCGGGGGCCACATGAGAGGTGTGGCATAGATGCCAGGCTGCAGGGAACTGGAGAGCACCCCTCGCCACCCCAGAGGGCAGCCACCACTCATCTCCTGCCCCAGTGAGCATGGGACGGCTGGCCTGCTGCCACCTAGAGCAGCCAGGGGAAATCCTGCTTCCCGGTGAGACCTGACCAGACACTGGGCGCCCATCCTTCTGCGGCCCCCACCTGCCAGCTTGCAGCCTCCGTGATAAACAAACGACTGAACCGAGCCCCTTTGGAAGCCATGAGGAACAAGCTCAGCTCTGCAGCCTGCGAGACGGGCTCAGCACCATGGGCACCGGGTCAAGGGTCCACAGCCCGGGCTGGCCAGGGGAGGTCACTCAGCTGACAGAGTGCAGCCACTCCTCTTCCCCTTCCGTGAGCACACAGGGCAGGGGGCACAGAGGTGGGCCCCAGCAGGACCCTGCTGCATTCCAGACCCAGCCAAAGGCCACAGACCCCCCAGGACCCTCCCTGCCCACAGACCTTCCACGTATCTCTGGATGTTGTCCACCAGGGTCTTGATGGAGCTGGGCAGGTTCCAGGGGTCCTCCTGGATGCTGATCTGGATCAAGCTCCGGCCACGGACCATACACTCTTCTTTCTGTTTGAACTCTGGGGCAGGAAAGCGGCATGAGGGCCAGGGAAGGGGCTGAGGTGGCTTTGGAGAACAGTGGCACAAAAGCCCATGCCCTGTCACCAGATTCCAAAGCTTATAACGTAGATCCAGGGAGCAGCAGGCTCTAGGATGTAATCCAGGCCTTGGAGAACAAATACATGGTAAGTGTGCTACCACTCCACATGCCATTCCCATCGCAGACATCACTGATCCGTCTCAGCACCCTTCCTGCTAGTCGGGGGCCAGGATCCACAGCCACAGACAATCCAGTGGAGGCAGCACCAATCAATCACAGCAGTCTTTGCCCCCAGATCTGGACCCTGTAGCCACAGAAGCCTTCTTCTCAGGTACCGGGTCTCCATGCCACAACCAACTAAGCAGGCACATGAGTTGTGACCTAGTTCTAACCCTTCCCTATACAGAGGAGGAAGCCCAGGCAAGTCACTTGCCTAAAGTCACACTGGGTAGTGGGAGAACTGGGACCTGAATGTGGCCCTAACAGGGCCAAAGGCCAGGCAGACGCAGGTCCCTGTTCCCTTGGCCTCTTCCCGGGTCTCTGAGGTCTTTGTGGCTTGGGGCCCTCTCTGCTGTTTCTTCCTGAGGTTCACCCCTGGACAGGGGATTGACACAGCGGGAAGGACAGCTGAGCAGACCCGATGCTCCCCTGCAGGCAGAGGCTGTCCGCATTCCCATCTCCTGCACACAGCTGGGAGCCCCCGAGGTCAGCAGTGTCCCATCCTGCTCAGGGTCACCAGCACCCAGCACAAGGCCTGGCACAAGCTGGCTCTAGGGAACTATTTACCTGCTACATAGCTGCACAGATGGACTGGCAGCTGGGGACGGACAGATGGTGAGGGGGGGTTAGTGGGATGAAAGGCAGGAGGACATAAGAAATGTCAATTCTTTTCATCTCAATTACTGCAGAGGAAAGTCTCAGTTTGGTGCTGGTGAGGCCTGAACGCTTCTCTCACTCACACAGCCCTCTCCTGAAGAGCAGCAGAGGCCCCGGGCAGGGAGCAATGCCCACCTGACCACAGTGGGATGACACTGTGGCTTTCCCATTAAGTTGATCACTATGGCTTATCATTAATATATGTCCTACCACACGGGCTCTTCCTATGGGGGCATTTTAATAAGATCCTTTTAAAATTCAATTTCCAAAAGGAAGATACCTTTTCAAAACCTATTTGTTCATTCACTTAGGTACTGGGGAATTGGACCACCAGCCCTTTACCACTGAGCTACATCCCCAGTCCTTTTTTTTTCCTTTGAGACAGAGTTTTGCTAAATTACCAAGGCTGATCTCAAGCTTGAGATCCTCCTGCCTCAGCCTCCTGAGTCACTAGGATCACAGGCCTGCACCACCATACCCCACAGGAGATGCCATTAACAAAACAAAAGTCACATCAATAATAAACTCCGCAGCAAATTCACATGGCTGGAAAGTGTGATGAGGGGAGCAGATCCCCGTGGGCGTGAAAGACAGGAAGTGCACTCCAGGCTGTCCCTTGTGTCACAAATGGGCAGGCCCAGGGGACCCAGGGGACCCAGGGACCAACCCCAGGACACCAACTGTCCCTGTAGAGAGCCAGGTCAGGCTTTGCAGCTCCTGCAGCTTCTACCACACAGACCTAGTTGTTTGGCTTTTACGAAACTTTAAAAGTAAAACATAAGGATGACAGTGGAGACAGATTCTGAGCGAAAGCAGGCTGTGGGCTGACGTGGCCCAGGAGTCTGCCGGCCTGGACCAGCCAGAGCCACGCAGCAGGGCTGTGTGCCACAGCGTCCACCCTTCCCCCACCGGGCGCCCCTCACCTTGGAGACTGTGCTCCATGGGGAAATGCCTGGTCTCCTCGAACGCCCTGCCCATCACCGGCCCCTTGAGCAGCGTGTTGATGGCGTCCACCTGGAGACAAGAAGCCCCCCGGTGAGTGTGGCTGCCCGGGGGCTGCGAGGACCCAGGGCCACACCAGGCTGGGACAAGGCCGACCTGGTTGAAGAGGTGCTCCAGGCAGCCATGGAGCTTGTCCTGCTTGTCCGATGGGATGCGCATGTCACAGGGCAGCTCGTCCCCTGGCAGGAGACAGAGCGTGGCTGTCAGTCACTGCTGCCCCACCCCGCTCCTCCCCAACCTCTTCTCAAGGAGGCCACACGGCCATAGAGCCCTAGACCCACAGGGGACATGCAGCCTGCCAGACTCAGGCCCCAGCTGAGTCACTGGGAAAATCCCTGGACCTCTCTGAGCTTCTGTTTCTTCATCTAAAAAATGGGCAAGAAGCACTAACACCCCCCAGATGGCAAGCTGTTGTCATTCCCACTCCACAAATGAGGGCACTGAGGACAAAGACCTGGATCCCAGCCCCACGGAGTCACGGCCCCTGTTCCAGTGAAGTCAGCTGCCACTGAACCCCTCTGAGGACATATTTCAATGGCCTGATCTTCCGTCATGAGACATTAGAGCCAGCCACACAGTCCGCCTTCCTGGGCCTTCTTTTCTTCTGCCACATGATGGGGGCAAGTTTTTATGTACAGAAGTCCTCTGGCAGGACACAGCAGTAACAGGGTGCAGGGGGGACGGCCTGGGCAGCAGGAGGCTGTGGCTGAGGGTGGGAGGGACCCGCCACCTCAGCCTGTCTCTTGTCTCTCTAATAATGGCCCATGTGGACGTGTGACCTATTTATGCACAAAGTGTACTTTCTAAGTCTGAGTGAATGAGACTAAAATTAAAACGCAGCAACGTCAGGCTTCAGGAAGCGCTGCAGACACAGCATGACCTCATCTGATCATCCACCTGTCCGTCCAGCTGCCCGCCAGCCACCGCCATGTCCCTCTGCATACACATGCCCTTGCCGACGGCATCCAAGTACCATCGGTCGGCACACCTGGGAGCACGGCGGGTTTGGATTCGAGTTCACTGGCTTCTTTAAAGCTTCCTGTGCTATCTGGACTTCGGGTTGGTGCATGGTCATTCCTATGGGCACCCTTGGTTCCAGGGGTCTGTGGGACCTCAGAGCACCCACCACCCACACATCCCATGCAACCACAGGCCATGGTGCACCGAGGTCTCTATCCGCTCTGTGTTGGGATCTTAGCTTTGCTGAGTTCCAGCACCTGGTATGTGAGAGGTGCTTGACTAAGTACCTGCCAAACCAGCAGACAGAAGGAGGCTCCATGAGATTCAAAGCAACGAACTCCAAACAACGGAACAGAGCAGGAGGACACCCGCTAACCAACCCGCCAGGACCCTCCCCGCTGGGTGGCCCACTCACCGGACCCCATCTCGTCACTGCCCAGGTAGGAGCTGTTGCTTCTCACACTGGTGTAGGACAGGACCGAGTCCCGGTTGCTGTTGCACTCGCTGTGTTGGGCGAGACGGCGAGTCACCCTCCGCTCGCACCCCTGGCCCCGCACCCAGACCCGCTCCAGAGCACGGTCAAACCCCAGCCCAGGGACAACCAGCCGGGGGTCTTTCAGGTCCGCAGGGGGGAAGCGCTTCACGGCCCAGCACAGAAACAGAGAGGAGAGTTGCTTCCACTCAGCTGTCACCACTGTCCAAGGTCCCCAGTGCTCCCGAGTGCCTGGCTCTTCTTAGGGACAACCCTGACTCTGGGCACAACCCACCACTCACCTGACCAAAAGGAACTCAAGGAATCAGGAGCAACTGCTCCACAATTCCACCCCACGCTCTTTGACAATTCAGTGAAAAACCAGAGGAACAGGAACTTCAGAAGGAAAACCCAGAGACGCGAGGGACCTTGGCCTCGGAACTCCGAGGACAGCACACAGGCAGCCAGAACGACCAGGTTACAGACCCCAGGAAACCGGGCACAAAGACCAGGCAGGTCCCGTGGGGGACAAGAGGAGCATTCGCTGGCCGCATCCCTGCAGCCCTGGGCTTTGCCCACCAGAGGGGGTCTGGCTGCCTCGACTCCTTCTGGCTGCAGCTGAAGGTGACAAGGCCCTTCTCAGGGGGTCCAGGGCTCATTAGGCTGAGATAAGAAATTACCAGCAGCCAGCGCAGAGTTAGCACAGGGAACTGAGTTCTAATCTATTTAACCCGCTAATTAAAGCCCCACTGATCTTGTTACAATTAATCTAACCAGTGGCAAGACAGCTCACGGCCTCTCAGAAGAAAAAGAAAACAGACTTATTCGTCAGATCAAGTGAAAATAAATAGCATTCATGTAAAAACTACATTTTTTTGTAGTGCTGGGGACTGAACCCCGGGGTGCTCTACCATTAAGGTGCACCCCCAGCCCTAACTACCTACCTACCTACCTACCTACCTACCTATCATCTACTTATTTTGAGACAGAGCCTCACTAAGTTGGCCAGGCTGGCCTTGAACTTGGGATCCTCCTGCCTCGGCCTCCCCAGCTCTGGGATTACAGGCGTGCATCCCTATGCCCGGCAGAAACCACAGGTCTTAAACCAAGTCTGAAGCACACCGTGTGGGCAGATCAGCCCTCTCCTCTGCACTGGGACACGTATGGCTGAAAGGGTGGCGTCTACCAGGCCAGGCAGAAGCGCCAGCCTGGGCAGGGAGCTGGGTGGGCTCTCTGGGATGCACCTTGGGCGGGTCTCAGGGCCAGACCACCACATTCCACAAAACGTCCATGGTCCCAACTTCCGCGTGGTCAGAGGCTCACTGTCCTGCTGGCCGTCCCACCAAGCCCTGGGCCACCCATACCATGCCCACCTGTAGGAGTCGCGGTAGCTCATGGTGTCGTGGCCCGAGTCCTCCTGGTCTTCCTCAGACACCTTGAAGCACACTTTCTTGATGCCCCCATGGTCGGTCCTGTCCATCTCGCTCTCCTCGCTGACCAGTGAGGAGGAGGAGGCCTCCTCAGCCAGGGGCGGGTCACAGGCCTCGCCAGGGGTGGGCTCCGTGATGGTGGACAGCAGCCTGCAGGGCAAGGGCTCCAGGTAAAGGCCCAGGCCCCAGCTTCACCAGCTGTGACCTTTGATCCTGCACAGGGAGCTGCCCAGGGTTTTGTGTCCCCCCACCCCTTGGAAAGCCCACCACAACTGCGCAGCCGCCCGCGGCCCTGCCGGGGTGAGAGCGTAGGTTCACGCCTTCTGGCGGCTCCCGGCCTGGCTCTGCGCATGGGCTGGGGCTCTGCACATGGCCCAGAGGGCATGGCTTCCAGACGGCAGGCCGCAGGGCCTCGGACACCCCTGGGCTCTGCCACCACGGACAAGAGCACCGGGGACAGATGGCAGGTAAACACGCACACAGCTCAGCACAAGGAAAAGTCATTCAAAAGGCAGTTCCTGCCCAGGCCGCAGCCCCTTCAAACCCTAACGCCACCACCTCCTGCGGGATGGTGTCACAGGAGCCTCAAGGCTGGGAGGTGGGGACTGACATGCCACGCGTTAGACACAGTGCTGGGCCTCGCAGGCGACCCACAAGCCCGGGCTAGCCACCATCCCGCCTCTCACGAGATCAGGGTCACAACTGGCCCCGCTCTGCAGGTGAGGAAACCGAGGTCAGAGAGGCAGCCTGAGGTCACACGGCCAACAGGCCAGGAGTAAAGCCCAGGCCTTGGGCTCCTGAGTCTGCAGCCGCGGCCTCTACAGAGAAGTCCCCACCCATGAGGCAGAGGGCGTGATAGGACCTCAGGAGCCTGCAGCAGGGGCAGCAACACGAGGGGTCCACCTGTCGCTGCAGCCCCCCCTCCCAGCCCTGAGGATTAAGAGAGCCTCGAGAACAAGTCACCCTGTCCATCCCCCTTGTGACTCTAGCACAGGGCTTTTCAGCCTCTGATCTCCCCCAGGGGCAATGTGCCTTGCAGGGGGCAATGTGCCTTGCAGGGGACACTGGACGCCGTCTTGAGATGGTCTGGGTTGTCATCACAGGGGCAAGGGGTTCTAGGGCCTCTGGGGGATGGAGGTTGGTGACGCTGCCACCCACCCACAGTGCCCAGGGCGGCCCCACAACACAGAATGACCCACCCAAAATGCCAACAGGCTCCAGGGATACGCCCTGTCTTAAGGTGACCATGTGCCTCTCACTATGCAGAACGGAATCAGCAGTTACTTAGCCCCCTTAGTACCTAGTCCCTGCTCAAGTGTCCCTGACACTCTCAAAATCGTCCCCTCCAGGCGGGTCATGTACTGCTTCATCTCCTTGAGGGCCACATCCAGCTTGGTGAAGAGCTGCAGGTAGGCGTCCTGCACCTCACGGTCCTCCTGCTTCAGCAGGAAGCTCAGGCCCCGGTCCTCCGGGCCCAGGGCCCCGCTGGGGGGCCCAAGGCTGTCGTTGAGAGCCTGGCCGTCGGGGTCCCCGTCCACAGCAGGCAGGCACTTCCAGGACGGGGCGGCCATGGTGGTGATGCAGTGCTGGGTGTAGGACATGGGGTTCAGGTGGCCTGCGGGGGAGGGGGGCAGGCGGGAGGTCAGCGGAAAGCAGACCCACTCCCAGAACTCCCGGAGAGGGAACTTCCCTGCCAGAACTTTCTTTTCCTTTTCCTTTTTTGGCGGTACCAGGGGTGGAACTGAGCGCCTCGTGAGGCCAGGCCAATGCTCTACCACTGAGTTCTACCTCAGCCTTTTTAAAAACAATTTTTTTTTTTAATTTGGGGACAGGGTCTCACTAAGTTCCAATGCTGTACTCAAACTCTGCGATCCTTTGCCTCAGTTTCCCCATTAGCTGGGATCACAGGTGCATGCCACAGCACCCGACTGCCCTTTTCAGAATCTTGATCCACTAAGTTACCTCAAGAAGACAGTTTCAGTTTGATGCCAATACACCTTTAACCACGGTTGGCTTTTCCTGTCTGGAAATGCAGACATGGTGGCTGGCACACCAGCAGCCATACTCTACCATGAGGCACCCTGAAAGTTAGAGACCCCTTCTAGAGATGGTGATGCAGAAAGATAGAAGGGCCTGGACTCCTAATGACCACGGAGCCACATTCCAGCCTGGACTGTCGGCCCCCAGACACTGTTCTGTTTAGGTACCGTAGTGTGAGTCTAAGCACCTCCTCTAACAGACACCAGCAGGTACCTTGCTCAGGGTCAAGGCCGATGAGGGAGGGCTTGCGTCCGAAGCGAATGCTGAAGGACCTGCCCACCGAGGGGGTGGTCTTGGGGTAGGACACCTCCATGAGGTTGACGTGGCAGTTGGTGGGGCAGAAGTCCAGGCCGCACAGGGGGTGGGGCTCTAGGGCTGCCTGCTTGAAGGCGGGGCTGACCCGGCTCCTCAGCTGAGCTGCAAACTGAGAGCAGAGGGGCATGGACCGTGAGCGGGGACCCGGGATTCTGGGCCACCCCTAGGAAGCAGGGCCTCCGAATGGGAAGCACTGCCCCCACACTGTCCCTCCTGGGCCGGGCAGAGGCCGGGGCGCGGAGGCCTCAAGACTTAGGTGCACCCACTTCTCCACGTCAGCTGCTGCACCTAAGCTGGCCTCAAGGAACCGTCTCTTCTGGCTCAGTTCTGAGGTTCAGGCAGGACTGCCTTCCCCCCAACAGGGACTAGGACAGGGCCAGCAAGAGCTCCCTCTGATAGTGCTAAAGCCAGAGCTATGAGGGCCACCACCTCACGGCCCAAGTGTGAAGCCACGTGGGGAACAAAGCCGAGGGACGGAGAGCGGCCGTACTCCTGCAATAGTGTCATATCCGATTGAAAGCCTGGATACAACCATGCCTGAAGTTCACCTCTGCACTCTTCAGTGACAGAAACCCATGAAATTTCCTGTTTGTTTAAGCAAAGTTGGACTGGAGTTTGACACTGATGAAAAAATACCCCAGGTGAGGTCCCACGCCTGGCAGCCAGCAGTGGACCTGTGGGGCGTAGCTACCTTCTGGTAGCAGGCGATCCTCCGGCCGATGCTCTCCAGCTTGGTGTCACAGATGTTGCGGAACTCGAAGTGGGGCATGGTCACGATGGCGCTGCTCCTGGCCATGAGCCGTCCGCAGTTCTGCACGAAGGCGCTGTCCTCCGCAGCGAAGGCCTCCAGGACCTGCAGAAGCAGCAGTGGCCGCTGAGCACCCGCTGAGCCGGGAGGGTCCGGGCTCTACCAGCACCCCAGGTCAGGTCCGTTGCAGACTCAGGCTAAGGGACAAGTCGCCTCCTCGGCCCATGGCCACCAGGTGCAGGGACAGGGACTGGACCTCGGGCTCCAGGAGGGCCCCTGCCCAGGACCTTGGCGGCGAGGCCGAAGCAGCCGCGGGGCTCCACGATCCTCTCCAGCACGTGGCACTTGACGCCGGCCGTGCTCACGTACTCGTACACCACGCCGTGCTCCAGGCTCACGTTGTCCACCGTCAGGCTGACCACCGGCCCGTCCTCGCGCAGGCTCAGCTGTGGGCCCAGGGACAGCAGGGGCCAGGCTGGAAGCCAGGGGGCAGGCGACACTGAGGAGGGCGCCGCGCCACGCAGCCAAGCCCTGGCACCCGCACGGGACGGGAGCCTCAACCCAAGGGCGGCCGGAGCCCGTTCCAAGGCGCTGGCTGCCTCTGCTGCCTGCTGCCGTCCACCCCGCCCTGGAAGAGCCTGCCCACCTGCCCCCACACCCAGTCCCACAGGTGGGCAGGACACTGGCACAGAAGAGGACACCCACCCTGTCCCTGTCGCGCCCCCGCCTCCCCCTACCAGAGTCTGGCTGGTCGTCCTCCAGGGCCCCCGTGTCCTCTCCGGGGGTCTCCTGGCTGGCTCGCGCCTCCTGGGCGTCCTCGTGGGTGTGGTAGATCCAGTGGTAGAGGCCCTGGGAGGAGTCGCTGTGAGAGGGACCGCCAGGGAGGAGGGGACGGGGCCAAGGGGCCACCCGCTCAGCTCTGGGCCGGTTAGGGACACTGCCTTAAAGGAGCCTCCCAGATGTCCCTGGAGCTCCCAAGGCCCCCGGGAACGCCCCTCGGCCTGGATGGCGCCCGCCCCACCACTGCCAGGGGAGGGAGCCTTGGAAAGTGCCAGCACCCGTGTCCCCAGGCCAAGTCACAGTCTGGCCATGGACACCTAGACAGACAGCAGAGGGGGGTGGACGATGCCACCCTGCCTAGAGCCCCCGTCCCTATCCCAGAGCTGGGGACCCAGGTGGGGGGTGGGGGCAGTCCTCTGGTGCCCTGGGCAGAGCCCCCTATGCTGCCCGCACGTCTCCCCAGGGAGGGCACCCAGCCCCAGCCGCTCACCAGCGCCTCCTCTCCACGACTCCGGAACGCCTGGAAGTGCTCCAGGACCTCCTGGGCACCCTCGCTGGCCACGTTGTTGCCGTTGACCTTCAGGACACACTGGCCGGCACACAGTCCGGCAGCCACGGCCTCGGAGCCTGGGGGAGGAGCGCTTGAGGCAGGGCCAGGGCAGCGGGGCGCAGCAGGCAAGGTAGGCCACCGGAGGCACCCGGCCACACCTCCCCCTGGAGCCAGCAGTGGCCCCCGAGTGCACAGAGTGGGACCTGGCACCCCACTTCACAGGAGAGACGTACTCAGAGGGGACAGCTAGCCAAGGCCACACACAGGGGACCCGGGTCTGAATCCAGGCTCATGTCACTCGAGAGCTTCGTCTCCCTCATTGTCCTGCACAACCCGTGGTCCTCCACCAGGGTCAGCCCGTGTGGCCAGGGGAGCAGAGGCTCAGGAGGATCGGCAGCCTCGAGGCCACCTGGCCAGAAGCTGGGGCTTGAGCCGGCGCTACCAGTCGCCAGGTGCACCTTCCTCCCGCGTCCCCTGGGGTCTTGGGGACGATGTGACTTGCAGACAAAGACTGAGATTCTGCCTGTGGTGGGCAGGTGACAAGGGCACACCCTGCTGTCCATGGGACCATCATTCAGGACTCCTCCACCTGCTGGGCTCAGGGTCCTCACTGCTAAGAGGGGACGAGGATCAAGCCACTCACAAGGTTCCTGAGAGACCAGGGAGTTGGTACAGGAGGCGTCCAGCACTGAGCCTGGCTCTGGGTGCTTTCTCAGAGGTGGAGGAAACACGAAGAGCCGGGCCAAGGCCGTAGCCCAGCCCTGTTTTGAGACAAGGTCTCACCAAGTTGCTAGCCTTAAATTTGGGATCCTCTTGCCCCAGCCTCCTAAGTTGCTGGGATTATAGGCATGTGCCACCATGCCCAGCCAACCTTTCCTCCATGTAAGGTAACAGTCTTGAGTATTTTGTTATAGTAACGGAGAGCTGCTGGCACACCCATGAACACTACCACAGCTGATCACTACACGCTGCGGTGCTCCAGGGCAGGGCTTCTCCCACCGCCTGGGCCAAGGAACTCGGCTCTGTAGGGCCACCCTGGGCACTATGGGGTGACAGCTGCATTCCGGTCTGCCCTAGAGGCTAATGGCACATCCTCCCCAGTTGTGACCACTGTAAACATCTCCAGTCCTGCCAGATGTCCTCTGGAGAAGGAGGCAAGTCACCCACAGTCACAAATCACTGCTTTAAAGATAAATAACAAGCTCACTCTAAAATGTTCTCCGTTTCTCAGGAGCCCTCTGTATGACGTGCACTTTCTTAGTGAACGGATATTAGAGGTATAACTCTGACCTCAAAAGTGACCTTCAGAGTTTAAAAGGAAGCTTTGGGTATACAATGCTGGGCCCAGTCCTGCAGACCTGCCCGTCTCCTCTCCAGGACAGAGTGACTCCTGAGGCCACCAGGACAAGGCACTGCAGAGAGCAGAAGCCCCCAGCTGGTGGCCCTGGGGCTGCAGCATGGCTCTGTGGGACCCTAACTTCTCCTGACACGCCCAGTCTGGCTCCAGGGCCAGTCCCTGCCCCGCAAGGCCGAGCCTGGAGAGCGCTGCCGCTTCAGGGACGAACAGCGCCCGTCACCTTGCTGTGGTCCCCACGGCTCCCTGGTGTCTCAGGCTGCTCCGCCCACGTGTGGTTAGTGTTCCCAAGTCTTAGCTTCAGGAAGGGAAAAAAATGCCAATGGCACCTGGGCCGGCAGAGCTGGGTGCACGGGTCCCCATGACTCTGAACTCTGGGGACACAGACAGCCCCAGGCCAGAGCTGCTGCTGGTCAGCAAGGCTCCTGCTCACCTCTCCCCACGGCGAAGACATAGGGCGGGGCGGCTCCTCGGATCTGGAAGCACAGGGCCTCTGGGTGGTCAGGGACTTTGATGGTCCTGCCGCAGGCACAGTGACAGGGTAAGGCCATAAGGAAAGCAGCTTCCTTCCCCATAACCTGGGGCCACCCGGGGGAGCCCCTGCCTGTAAGGCTTCTGGGAAACTCAGCCCAAAACAGGAGCGGCACCAGGAAGCCCAGTCCCACATGAGGGGACACTCACTCTTTGGCCTTGGTGGCCACCAGGAGGCGCAGGGGGCGGCGGGAGCAGAAGCACTGGTTGAGGAGGGACTCCACCTCCGAGAAGGGCCGCAGGAACACCAGGTCCTCGTTGATGGAGTAGATCCTCCTGCCCACCTGCAGGCCGGCCATCTTGGGGGCAGCAGAGGACAAGCGTGTGAGTGTCAATACTGCCATCCCCAGTGAAGGACCCTCCCTGGGTTCCTCAAGGACACGGACAGCCCAGCGGGCCAGGGCGGCTCCCCCAGGGAAGCCCTGCAGGGCCTGGGGCCTGGGTCTGGACACAGCTACAGGGGCCACAGGTGGCCTGCCCGGCTGGGTGGAGCAGGGGGTCTAACAGGGTGGCCACCTCGTGACTGCCCCTCTCATAAGGCTCTGGGAGCCTGGGCTGCCTGGCCTGGCAGCTGCAGCCCCACCTCCCCACCCAGGAGAAGCTGCGAGTCTGGGGCTCAGATCCCCTCCCATCCCTTCTCCTCCAGACCATGCCCAGGGGACAATGAGCTCCTCCTGTTCGAGCCACCAGCTCATTCCAAAACTGCTTCAGAACTTGAGTGTGTCCTGGGCCTCCACACAGCGCCAGCAGGGGGCGCTGGTGGGCTGCACCAGGACAGCGCTGAGCGCCCCAGGGTGTCTGGCTCCCCAGTACCTGCAGGGGTCCTGGGCCCAGTTTCCCGATATGGACAAGAGAGAGCAGCAGCCCTCATCCCCAGACCTGCTAAGCTGCCCTCCCACCTGCACAAGCCCCTGCCAGAGCTGCCCTAAGGCCTCACCTCAGCCAGCGAGCCCCTCTGGACCGACTTCACCACCACGGCCTTGTTCTTCTCCTCGATGTCGAAGCCGTAGTCCTCCTCCTGGGGCAGGATCTGGGGGCCCGAAGCAGAGCCGGTAAGGCAGGAGGTGCCCAGGACACCCCACCCCGATGCCCACAGGACTGGGATCCTGTTGTCTCCTCATGCCCCAGGGCCACCAGGGTGGGGTGCAGATGAGGGGCCTACAGCACAGCAGCCAGACCAGGCCAATACAAGCCCCACCTGCACACAGTAGGCACCTGAGGTGAGGGCACCACCTGGCTCCCGCCAGAGCCTGGTGTGTGTTCAATCTGTCACCCCTTCCTCCTGCCAACCCAGGGACAGTCCCCTCTCTCCACACTGTCTCCCCATCCACTGGCATACCATAGGTGCTCAATAAATGACTTAATGAATAAAGCAGACTGTGGGAGTGGAGAAGCAGCTCAAGGAGCAGCAGCCCTCTACTGCTGGAAGTAGGCCCTGGGGCTCCTGGGGACACAGGGAAATGGGCACAGCCATGCAATAGCGTCCAGGGAGCCGCGCCGGTCACACACGCCAAGCGCTCCGTGGGTACGGCAGACACGCTCCCCAGCAAGACGGACTGGACAGTCCCCCTCTGCAGCTGACCGCAAGGGAGGGCCAGCCCGGGATCAACCGCAGACCGCGGTGCAGGCTGTGAGCAGCTTGAACTACAGGACAGCAGCTAAGGGCTGGGGCCTGCCCTGGGCGGCCGAGGGCCACACTGGAGCTGAGGGCTGGACACGGGAGTGGGGAAGGACCCCAGGCAGCAGCCAGCGGGCCACGGCGCTGAGGCACTGAAGGGGGAGGAAAGGGCTCAGGTGGCTGGGGCCGGGCGAGGACAGCACCGGAGGTGGAGGGGAGAGGCAGAGTCCCCCAGGCCACGCTGAGCACTTGCAGCCCACCCTGGGTGTGACGGGGAGCCCCAGAGAGGAAGGAGAAACGGAACCCACAGAAGGCACTGAGCGTCTCCACACCAGGCCGACTCCGGCTCTGACCTGGGCAGGGTGAGCAACCGGCTCTGAGCCCCTGTCCACCACCCGCTGGGACCATGCAGCAGGAGGGGCTGGTGCTCACTGGTGGGCAGAGAAAGAGGATTTGGGGGGCTAGGCGGGTCAACTTCCTGCACAGCTGTGAGACCTCCCTGAATTGCAGAGGTATCGACAGCCACTGAACACAGGCAGGCGCCAGTCTGAGACCCAGGCTCTGGGGGGCAGGGGAGGGGCTTTGGGAGGCCGTCCCCAGGCACAGCGCCAGGCTGCAGCAGCCGGGAAGACAAGAGAAGCTGGAAGAAGGGGAGGGTGTCCAGCACCCGGACCTGTGTGAGGAGGGCGCCTGGGCCATGCAGTGACCTGCCCTCCGGCCACCTCCAATCCCACAGGAGGCCTGGGAAGGGCGGTGCCCAGGCCCAGCCTGCTCCTACCAGCAGCCGCTTGGCCAGGATGTTCTCCACGAGCTTGAAGTCGTTGCGAAGCTGTCTGTTCTTGCTGCTGGTCCCCTCCATCTCCTCGTCAGCGTGGAAGCGGAAGTACTGGGACTCGTCCTTGAACTCGCTCTTCTCCAGCACTGTAGACCCAGACACACAAGCCACAGTCAGACTCACAGCCACACGTCAGCCACACTTGCCACCTGGCAGCCAAGGGCTGGGGTAGCCCCACACAGGTTTGGTGTGTCCCAAACCCCCTGGCTGCTCAGGGTGTGACGGGCGTCAAGGCCTGCAGAGCCCTCTGCAGATGGGACTCTGACTTGGGAAAGAGTAAGCCAGACCCCTACCTCACACCACACACCAGGACTCCTGGGGGTGGAAGACCTGCTTGTGAACAGTAAAGCCACAGCCGGCCAAGCACACGCACGCTACCTCGGGGCTAAGGCAGGTATGGACGCAAACCAAGGGGTCGGCAAACTGAGGCTCCAGGACCCACATCTGGCCCACTACCTCTTCCTACAAATAAAGTTTTATTGGAAAGAGCTCCACCACTGTCTGCAGCTGGCAGCTCTCCAGCCACAATGCCAAGGTTGGACAGGTGTGACAGGTCACAAGGCACACAGGGCCTAAATTCCCACTATCTGACTCTTTACAGAAAAAAGTGCTGACCTCTGTACCAGGATGAGCCAGGAAAATGCACACAAGAAACCAGATGCAGCCCGAGGCCATGGCTTAGGGTCACCAGGCACCTCCGGGCCAGGCCTCTGTGGCTGTGCTTAGCTGGTCTACCCCTTGGGCAGATGGAAAGGCTGTTGCAGCCTTTCCACAGGTGGAAAGACCAACGCCCAGGCCGACAGACAAATCCATCCAGGTCAGGGTCAGCAGCCGCACTGGGGCCCCACGCAGGCCCCTCCTTTCCCTGAGCTGGCCCCCAGGCCTGTCAGCGAGGGCCTGTGAGGTTAAGGTAGCCAGCTGCCTGAGGTTGGCGGGTCCCTGCGGCCAGGAGAACCAGCTGCCTAGACGCACCCCTAAAGACGGGGGATCTGGTGGCTGAACAGAAGGCAAAGGAAGTGTTTCCTCTTCCTGGTCCCCAGGACACTTTGCCAGGACCCTACCTGTCTGGCCACCATATCACCTCTTTGGAGAAAACAGACACACAAATTGCTACTTTCCCCAGAGTGGGGAGCCAGGAGGGCGGGCTGGCTTGGCCTCCACTGTAAACACGAAGCTAGAAAATTCCGGGAGTGGGAGGAGAACGCAGTGCTGTGTCCTGCTGGCATGTCGCGAAAAGGCAGGGAATCCCCAGGTGAGGCCCAACCTAACCTCTCTGTGGAGGCCGCTGGCCAGGCTCTGTGAGCCACACAGACCTGGAGTCAGGTCCCCTGCTTGGCCCCTTGCTGACCCTGACCATATGCTCGTCCAGCCTCATCCACAGGGAAAAGAGCAGACAGCCTGTATTTGCATGAGAGGGGACCAGCCTGGGGGTGCCTCTCTGGGACAGCTCAGCTCCACTACAGGAGGTCCCGCCAGCCCCACTCTGTGCCT
This sequence comes from Marmota marmota marmota, assembly GCF_001458135.2. Taxonomy (NCBI): domain Eukaryota; kingdom Metazoa; phylum Chordata; class Mammalia; order Rodentia; family Sciuridae; genus Marmota; species Marmota marmota. The sequence continues at coordinate 6,237,097 of NW_026000026.1, forward strand.
GCCCTGCACTTGGCCAAGGCCGCAATCCTGGGCTTGGGTTCTTTTTCCTATTTTAGCCTATTTTTGAGGTCGTGGCAGGGACAGGAGAACAGGGCCGCACCCTGCAATTTCCCACCCCCCAGAGCATCCAGACTGCTGGGACCCCCCTGCGGAATGTCCTCTCCCAGCAGCCTTCCTGGAATAGCAGCGGGGGTGGACCCCTAATTACCCTCACCCACAAACAAGAGGTCCGGCCCAGCTGGCTGGTGGGCGAGCAGAGCTGTCGGGAGGCCCCAGGGGCACAAGGGCAGCTTCTGGGCACACTGAGCCAGGGCAGATGGGTGGCCTAGCCTCACGGGGGAAACGAACGGCAGGAAGCAGTCCCGACCCCACAGAACCATGGCAGATGGCAAGGCCTCCCGGGAAAGCTGGGGAACTGAGGCCGAGCGGGGAGCCCCCCAGAGGCAGGTCCCGCCCCGCCCACCAGCCAGAAGGCAGGCCTTGGGGCTGGAACACGGTGGCCCGTCCCTGGTTCCCTAAATAAAGTTTGACGGCACACGGCCATGCCCAGCTGGTTCAGTGCTGTCTATAGCTGCTTCTGTGTTACAAGGGCAGAGAGTGGCTGTGACAGGGACCCAGTGGCCCGCAGAGCCGAGAGCACTTGCCACCTGGCCCTTCAAGAGAAAGTTCCAAGCTCTGAGTTCATCAGAAGAGCGGCAGCTGGGGAGGAGCCGGCCGAGGGTCTCCTGACCCAACACTCTCCCACCTCTGTGCCACCGCCTGGCCCTAGCCACGTGGCCCTGCCCTGGACCTCCTCCAGGCTCCTGCCCTGCCCCACAGACTGTAGCCAGAAGGTTCCAGAAGAAACCCAAGTCACCACTCCCTTCTGCCCAGAACCTCCGGGGACTCCTGCCTCGCTCAGAGTAAGAGTCCAAGGTCTCTTCACTTGCACCACCTGGAACGTTCCAGAAGATGTGCCCTTTCTGATTGGGACACACACAGAAACGACTGGGACCTGTTCTGCTCGTTGCTGTCCCCAGGATCTAGCACCGAGCCTGGGACACAACAGGCACCGGCTGGAGAAGAGTCTGGAAGGCCACGTGGGCTCAGCCACAGGCAGGAAGGGCGCCTTGACATGGGCCCCCCGGAACGGCGCAGGGGGCTGGCGGGCAGCAGGAGCCGCGCTCTGAGTGACGGGCGAGCCGGGCGGGGAGCGCTGGGCAGAGGCCGGGGAAGGGTTACCGTGGTGCATGAAGCCGTTGTTGCACAGGCCCACGCCGAGCGCCACGGCCTCCTCTCGCGTCTGGCAGTCTCCCTGGCATGGGACAAGAGGGGCACAGTGGCATTAGGTGAGCTGGCAACTCTGAGCCACAATCCCGCCAGAGCCACCGCCCACATCTCCTCATCCACGCTGTTCCTTTAAGTCCCCTTCCACTTGAGGCTTTGTCCCTGCAACTGAAAACTTGCCAACTGACACCATCAGAACCATGGTTCCTCTCAGGGCCACCTGGGAGCGACCCGCCTCCCTCCGGAAGTCTGGAGAGGACAGGCCAGTGCGCAGGGCACTGTAGGGTTCTGCCCCAGCCGACCTCCCTGGCAGACTGTCCTGAGCAGGACCGTGCTCAGGACACACCCCCACCCCAGGGACAGACAAGGAGTCACCATCCTGCGGGGCCATGGGAACCTCCCTGCCCAGGTGCAGGACACCTGAGGGGAGGAGGCAGGACAGGAGGCAGGTGTGTGCTTCTTCCCAGCAGCGGCCCCTGAGGTGGTCCCCGGGGCTCCCCCTCCTCAGACTTCCCTGGCGCCTGGCTCCCAGGTGTGCCCCACCTCCTCCCAAGGAGCCCTGTCCCCTGCCACCACCACCCCCGCTAAATTATCCAACATCATCCCTGTTGCCTGCAACCCAGATAATCTCAACACAGCAGCAGAGAGAGAGTGGAAGGGCAGCGGGGGGACTCGGGCAGAGGACAGCAGGACAAAGGCCCAGAGGTGGGAAGGAGAAACCAGGAGGAGCAGGGCAGCCAGGGGAGCAGCCAGGCAGGGGCAGGGGACAGGGCTGCAGTCCTGCAGTCTGTGGACTGAGAAAGGAGCTGGGGAGGGGAATCACTGGCAAGAGGCCCTCCAGCCGCCTCCCTCCCCAACAACTGGCCAAGGAGCGGCAGAGGGTTCTGCGGTCCTCCCTGCCAGCAGCCTGGGGGTGCAGAGGGCATTTTCCCAGGTGCAAGGGACACGGCTGCTCTATCAGAGGTGGCTGCTGCTGAGCACATGCCAGGCCCTGAGCCAGGTGGGGGCAGCTCCAGCCTTGGGTTTACTGACCCCAGCCAGACAGTGCTGGAGAGCCAGCGAGCTCAGGCCAGGCTGAGGGAGGGCCCCGAGGGGCTGCATCCCGGGCAGCCACCCCCAGCTGCCAGGGATGGCAGGAGGGACATCCAGGGTCCAGGTGGCGCAGGCCCAGCTCAACAGCCAGGCAGGCAGGGCAGCATCTGGCATCCACCTGGCTTCTGGGCAGCCTGGGCTCCCCACCCTGAAGGACCTGGGGCAGGTGACCAGCGAGGTCCCTCACCACAGCAGGGCGGGCGCAGGTTAGAGTGACAGGTCCTGGATTCATCACCTGAGAGCGAACCTGTCATCCTGGGTTGGCAGTCACCACTGGGGGCATTTTGTCCCCTGTGGGGAGAGGCACAAGCTACATCAGGCTCAGAGGCCATGTATCTCACTGCCCACTCACGGCTCACTCTCGGGATCCAGCCACGCTGGCCCTGCTGTGCACGCCACCCCCCTGGGGCCTTTGCACCTGCTCTTTCCTCCACCTAGGGTGCCGCCCTGGGCTTTTCAGGCCTCAGCACCAGGTCACCTGCTCTGAGTCCTCCCCTAATGATCCTAGTCCTCTTCAAGCCCTCCCCCACAAGTCCTCCCCAGGAACACCACCCGTCCCTCTCACTGCCCAGCACACTGGGGCTACTGTAGGGTGGTTAGGGAAGGCCTCAGAGCAGGTGACCGCGTGCTGAGGCCTGTTCTGTTTAAGGTCTGTCTCCCAGTAGAGTTGGCAGCGTGTGGGCAGGGCCCTGGCACTGGCCCGTGCACTCACATGGCCTCGCGTGGAAGCCCAAGCCTAGCCCTGATGGGACATAAAACATGGAAGGAAGCGGGGAGGGGAGTGACCTTGAGACCGCTCTGCAGGGTTCTATGCCCCTGAAACAGGGGGATCATCCCGCCACACCCCAGAGCTCTGGGGGATGAAATGAACCGCTCCAGGGGTCCCGCTGGGTAGGGGGCAGCAGAGGTGACACAAGGCCGTGGAGCGGTGGGAGAGGCCCTCTGCGTGAGTCTGAAGGCCTGGGCAGGCCTCTCGTGCCGAGCACGTGCCAGTCTGGGTGGTCAAGTCAGAAGCAACCACCACGCCTGAGCTGCCTGACAGGGGAAACTGAGGCACGGCAGGCTCTCCCCACCACCAGGTCGTGGCTGGGGAAACTGAGGTGCACGGGGTGGTCGGCGGCCCAGGACTCTGTCCCTGTTCAGCTGTCACCCTCACCCCTGGCCTCTGCCTCTCCTGCACTAGCCCTCGCTGCCCACGCTGAGCCCGGCTGCCGTCGGCGCCTGCCATCTGCCTGGGAAGGGAGTTGGCAGAGCAGGCGGGAAAAGTCCCGCCAAGCCACATGGACGTCGGCACACTCATGCCCTCTGAGCCTGGCTCCGTGGCCTGGCCTGGCCCCACTCACTCCAGCCCCAGCCCCAGCCCACCAACCCTGCCCCCCTGGGCATCTAGGAGCCTGGGCAGCAGGGAGAGGGGAGAGCGTGAGCCCCTGTGCTGCCCGCTGTGACCGTGGCAGTCAGCTGACCTCTCTGAGCTGCAGTGCCTCACCCGTGTTTGTGCCCATCTTCGCCAAGGTCTGCACCCTGGAGTGGTCCATGCACAGATAACCAGGGCCACCGTCAACACAGAGCATCTTTACATCAAGGCACCACAGCCCTAGCCTCTATAGTGTCCTACGACTATGTGCCCAGAGGCAAGTTAGGGAACCCCAGCCTCAGTTCCTCATCAGTAAAACGATCAGGGCCATACCTTCCCCAGGCCATTCTGAGGGTTAAATGAACTAGGAGGAGAGCAGGTCAGAACTGACCCTTACCCTCAGAGCTAAAAGACTCCCCGTCTGGGTAGTGAGTCCGGAGCCCCTCGTGAGCATCAAGGGAGGAATCCTGAGCAATCCCAGCTTCTCTCAGAAATTCCTGTCCTTTTACCCACAAACTGGTTTAGGGGATCCGTCTGGCCAATGAGAACTAAGCAGAAGACCATGGGTCAAGGGGCAACTGTGAGAAGTTTTCTCCCTAATGTGAAAATTGAAAAAGCACTTTCAAACTGAACTGCTGCTGGCTTTGGGCCATAGTTCATTATAAATGAGATACCTGGAGGTGTGGCAGCCATTTGTGATTGTGAGGCAACTAGCAAGAAGCTAAGAGAACCAAACAGAAAGGTGCATTTCAGGGTGCAAACAGCATTGCTGGGTTCTAGGACCATGAACTCTGAACATTTAGTTATCTAAGAGAAAATGCCTTTACTGTGTTAAGTCCAGTTCCTACTATGAGAAGACAAAAGCATTTCTAACTGATCCAGCAGGCGTTCAACTGACATTTTGTCCCAAGGAGCAGAATAACCTACAAGTTAGAAATAATGAGATGTCCAGAGGGAGGGGAAGCCCCCTTGAGCCACTCGATTACATGTTCTCTGCTCGATCCTGCTGAGGTTCCAGGTGGGGATGGGCCTTTGATGTCATATCCTGTCTTGTTGGTTCCAAACACTCCTCAGACCTGCCCCACCCCCAGCCTTTGGAGAAACATCTACTTTTCCCTGTGACACCAGCAGGCTGTCCCCTGGCACAAGTGGAGTCTGGGAAACATGAGGCCACAGAGTCCATAGCAGAGAGGCCCGGGAAGCTCAGGGCCCCAAAGCCAGGGCTGTCTGGGCTGCGGCCAAAGCACCTGAACTACAAAGCAGGCACCCACGTAGCAGCTCACCTGCCCGAGGCACAGCTGCCCGAGGATCACCTGCCTGCTGCACACCTGCCCGAGGCTCACCCGCCTGCTGCACACCTGCCCAAGGCTCACCCGCCTGCTGCACACCTGCCCGAGGCTCACCTGCCTGAGGCTCACCTGCCTGCCGCATACCTGCCCGTGGCTCACCTGCCTGCCTCACACCTGCCCAAGGCTCACCTGCCCGAGGCTCACCCGCCTCCTGCACACCTGCCCGTGGCTCACCCGCCTGCTACACACCTGCCCGTGGCTCACCCGCCTGCTGCACACCTGCCCGTGGCTCACCTGCCTGCTGCACACCTGCCCGTGGCTCAGCCACCTGCTGCACATCTCCCCGAGGCTCAGCCACCTGCTGCACACCTCCCCGAGGCTCACCTGCCTGCTGCACACCTGCCTGTGGCTCACCTGCCCGTGGCTCACCTGCCTGCTGCACACCTGCCCGTGGCTCACCTGCCTGCCACACAACTGTGAGGCCAACTCTCAACTCTGCAGACGTCCCCACTGCTGTCTCTTGGTCTCACTATTCCATGCCCGCGAATCCCCTGTGGTTTCTTTAGCCTTCTTCGCTGACAGAACTTGGGCCCGCCTCGGGTCCTCCGCAGGAGGCGAGGACTGCACTAAGAGCTACACTCGCCAAGCAATAACTCTCGCCAGGCTGTGTTTTTTAACAGGTGGGCAACCTGAGGCACAGACAAGGTAACCAGCAGCCCAAGGTGACGCAGCCAGGAAGTAGCAGAGCCAGGATGTGAACGGGTCCGCCTGGCATGCCTCTGGGCTGACTGCACACAGTCCCCAGGGGGCAGTGCAGTGGGGGGTTAGAGGCCCTGCGCTTCTAGACAGCAAGTCTGACCCCAAGGCCAGGGTCTGGCAAAACCCCCCGATTTCTCGGTCCCACTGTTACAGCAAACACTGAAACACACCCACAGTTCACACTAAGGACAATCTGTTAGCCTGATTTTTTGTGAAGCACTTTTCTAAACCTACTTTTGAAGTTACTTGGTGCCGAGAAACATATAAATTGAGTCTCCACAGCAGTCTTCAGTCATTTGCTCAGTGTGAGAAAATCCAGCCAGCAAAACTGTGGTTTTTGAATGGAAGGAACTTTTTATCAACACTAAATTTAACAATTACTCAAGCTGGCTTACAGCTCCGCTCTGCAGCTGGTTTCGTGGTTTGGTTTGGCTTGTTTTTAGTACTGAGGATTGAACCCAGGGGCTCTCCACTGAGCCACACCCCCAGTCCTTTTTAATTTTTTTTATTTTGAGACAGGGTCTCACTAAGTTGCTGATGGTTTCACTGAATTGTTGAGACTGGCCTCAATCTGTGATCCTCGTGCCTCAGCCTCCTGAGTCACTGGTATTATGGGTCTGCACCACCAGGCCCAGCTTCGGTAGTTTAACTAGACATTCATCCATTATCATGTTGCAGGGTCCCATCTTTTAGAGCTGTACGTCCTTTTCTCAGACCATGAATGAACATTCTGTGGGCTCCCTGAAAGATTCCCAGAATCAGGCAGAGTTCTGGATGGGTGAGATGGTCCCAGCCCCATCCTGTCTTTGCCGTGGTCAGGCTGTGCCTCCTGGAACCAGGCCCTGGCCTTTCTGGGCCCCATCCCTCCCCTCTGTAAATGGGTTGAAGGCCACGGTAGGATAATGGACAAAGCCCAGCCAGGGCCTGGCCAGAGGAAACCCTGTTGAATGACCATTAATAGGAGCCATAAAGAAGGAAGGACAGGCAGGCGGGCTTGACCGCTGGACCTCAATGGAGCAAACAACTCTGCAGGGTCAGCAAGATTGATGGAGAGATGTCTAAGCCTCTGCTGGCCTCGGGCTTTCTTGAAAGGAAGACCCTGGCAAGAGGCTCCAGTTTGGTGCCAGGGTGTGAGAACAACTTTCTGTTCTTTACAATTACCTGGTCTTGGGTATCTGGATACACACAGCATAAATGGAGTAAGATGTGTATATATACTATTTATGGGACCTTAAGAACACAGGAAACTCTACAACTCGAGGACATGTGCTAAGTGACATGAGGGGGTCATAAAAGGTTGATATGGTAGGATTTCATTCTCAGGTGGTCCCTAGAGTAGTCAACTCCAGAGACAGAGCCCAGATCCGGGCTGGAGGGTGGCTAC
>NW_026000026.1:6249144-6254275 GCF_001458135.2 Marmota marmota marmota
CTGGAGAGCTGGGGGGCTGGAGGGCCAGGGCTGGAGAGCTGGAGAGCTGGGGGGCTGGAGGGCTGGAGGGCCAGAGCTGTGGTGCCAGGGCTGCAGGGCTGGGGCTAGGGGCTGCAGGGCCGGGCCTGGCCTGGCCACAGGACCCTGAAGCCAGCCAGAACCTCCCACGGCAAGCGAGGCTGGGGAGCCCAGCCTGGCCACCAGTGGAGGCCTGCGCATCTCCCATGACCCGTGGCAGAGGGACACGTGGCCAGGCCCTGGGTCTGCCTCAGGCTCAAAGGATGGAGCAGTAGACGGATGGGTGGACCAATGAATGGACAGATAGACAAGTGATGGACAGGTGACTGGCAGGCAAGTAGATGGGCCGGTAAAGGAAAGGAAGGTGAAAGGATCTTCCCTTCCTGAAAGGTGCCAGACTCTTCCTGCCCCAGGGCCTTTGCACTGCCTGTTCCCTCTGCCTGGAAATGCCCTTCCCCGGCTCTTCACGTGGCCTTCTTTTCATCCTTCAGGTCTCAGCACAAACATCACCTCCTTGGAGGAGGCGCGTTCTCTGGCAACACAACCCACTCAGTGGCCCTGTTCTTCCTCCGTAGCACTTATCACTGTCTGAATTTATCTCATTTGCGGATTTATCCCTTTCCCAGCCACCTCCTGCAGCCAGAAGGTAATCTCCCTGTGAACCGAGCGCTACCTACTGTGACCCAGCCTGGGAGAGGCCTCACACACAACAGGACGCACTAATCATCCACTAAACAAATAAAGGAAGCAACCATCAAGCAAGGAGGACTGTTCTGGGGTCAGCAGGAAGGTCGGGGAGACAGTGCCAGGGGCAGAGGAGACGGGCAGCTCTTTAGCCCAGTGCACCCGGTGGGGGGAGGCCAGGCAGGCCAGGGCCCCGCTCCCGGGAGCTCTTCCTGGGCTCAGCACAGAACTTAGCCCCCTCGAGAGAGCAGGAAGGGGGACCTGGGCTGTGCTCAATGACAGCAGGTGGCAGCCAGCCAGGGCCCCACGCTCTCCTGCTCACTGAAGCCTGCTGCCCCGTGGGGAAACTATTTTTAGCCTCCCCGGGTTTGGCAGGGAAGCCCTGCGGTGTGTAGGCAGCGGTGTGCCAGGCGGTCAGAAAGCCCTGCTGGAGGCGGGAAGGAGATGCGTCCACTCTACAGACCAGCGCGGGGGAAGGAGAACGCTCACTCTCAGGTCCCACAGCCCCAGCACCCAGACCCGCTGCCAGCAGCTGCAGGAGGGAGCGGATGTCTGCGTGCCCACTCTCGGAAGCAGGGACCCAGCCTCCAGCTGCCCACCAGCTGTCCGGCTGGGGGCCACCTGTAGCACTGGCCAGCAGCCCTGAGCCAGGGAGGAGGGACAGGAAGTGGCCCTCAGCAGCTGCGGGGGTGGGAGAAGACAGTCACAGGACAACAATGTGGACCCGTGAGCTCCCAAGCTGGATCTTGCCACCTTCTGGCCATCAGGAAGGTTCACGGCCTTCTGGACAAATCTGGGCGAGTTTCTATCCCTGTCTGGGCCTCGCAGGGTTCACCTGGCAAGGGGTTCACTCAGGAACCTTCTGGGTTTGGTGGGGGAACCTTCTGGTCATAAGGAACCTCGGCCTGGACCCAGCTGCACGACCAGCCGAGCTCTCCCTGCGGGGCCTGCGCTCTCCCGCCCACGGCCTCCAGCCAGCAGCCAGTGCCCAGGAGCGCGGCCCCAGGGAAGGCGTGGGACTCCGTGGGACACCGTGAGCCAGCACAGGGCAGGACTCAGTGTGTGAGAAGCCAGTTGGGAGGGCAGCCAGCGCAGCGCGAAGGGCAGCAAGGTCCAGGTTCCAGAAAGATGTGACCCAGAGCAGGCTGCTGTCCCTGGACGGGAGAAGCCCCCCATGGAGTGGCCAGAGCTGCTGCAGCTCAGAGCTGGGGTCCTGCTGATCAGGGCTAGTCAGCTCCCGGCCTCTTCCTGACCCACTAAACACTCACTTAGCCCACACCAGGCCAAGGCCGAGCCGAGACAGCGAGGAGCACACAAGCGTGTTAAGGCACTTTCCAGAGAAGGCCACCAAGCCAAGTCCCCTCAGGGGGTCCTTTGTCTTGCCTGCTGCCTGCTGGGCCTGGGCTGTCACCATTGTGCAGGTGTCCACAGCACGCCTGACAAATGGATCCCCCTCCTCCTCACAACTCATCCCCACACCTGGGCACATAGGAGGCCCAGGCAGGGAGGCCTGGGCAGGGAGGCCGCCCCTTCCAGGTCAGTAAGGAGGTCCATCTCCAGCAGATGTCAGTAACTCAACTGCCTCTAATCACCACGGACTGTGGAACCAAGGCTCTCTCCTTCCAGGAAGCCTTCGCTGACCGCCCTGCTGACCACACCTTGTCCCATGTGGTCCCCTGAGCTCTGGCAGCCCCCAAGAGCGCCCTCCTCTGGCCTCTGTGATGAGGCTCATCCTCACCCCAGGCCCTGCTGCGCCTCCGCCGTGCCTTCTCAGCACCTAGAATAAAATTAGAGCCTGACCCAGGCCCTGCTGACCCAGGCCCTCTGGTTCCTGTGGCCACCCTGGTCTCCCACCCTGTGGCCACCCACAGCCTCCTGCCTCCCCGCTGGGCCCCTCCACCCTCAGAACTCCCACCTGCTGCTCCCTCGGCCGCTCCGGGTCTTCTGGCGGGTGCTGGTCACTCGGACCTTGTTGCAGCAGCACCCCGAGAGGCCCGTGCACCCCCTGAACCAGCCCCACTCGCTCCCTGCCTTGCAGCTCCTGGCAGAATCGATTCCAGAAAGATCCCTTCACTTCATCCGTCCTGCGGCCTGCGTCTGGCTACTCTCTAGACAGGTGTCTCCCTGAGGGCAGGCATTCCCAGGGTCCTGTCCCCAGCTGGCCCAGGGGAGGGGCTGGGTCAACAGGAGCAAAGGATGGTTGAATCTGATGGTTTCAACTAACCTGAGGGTGGCGGAAGGCGTGGGCCTCCCGGGGGGCCTCCGCAGTGACACACAGGTTTTGCACCTAGGTCACTTTTATGTATAGCCACCTCACAGGTGTCACCTGCCTCCTCCAGCAACCCTGAGGGCCATTTTATTCTCTTTGATCACGGACTGAAATTCAGCAAGGTTAAGAGGCTTGTCCAATGTCACACAGCAAGAAAGTGAGGGAAACGAGACCTAAACCCACGTGTGACTCAGAGCCCAGCCCTTAAAGGCCGAAAAGCCAAACCAGACACATTTTGGATTCACAGATAAAAATGAGCAAACATGGCAGAGCAGGAGACGGGGCAGAGCACGCCAAGTCACCAGCCCACGTGCTGGGCATCCCTGGGCCTTCTCCTCGCCCTTAAAGTGGGGACAGCAGCAGTGACCCGCCTCTGTCAGTGCTGGGCAGCAGAGGCAGGGCTGGACAAACCGTCTCTGTGGCCACTGACTCCGTCCACGGGAGGGGACCAGCTCATGCAGAGCTCGGGAGCTGGCCCCGTGGGAAAGAGGCCTCAGCGGGGCAGGTGCAGAGGGCGCTGTGCGGGAGGCAGGTTTCTTAGAAGGTCTCCCTCGGGGCTTGTGGCCTCCTGGGCCCCATGGCTAAAAAGCAGGCTGTGAACCTGGCCCTGGTTCAAAGGGGCAGGAGAAGCGATCCCCTAATCCTTCCTGAGGAGGAGCCCCTCTGACACTCTCATCAGACGGGCTCCCGGCTCCGGCTTGGCAGGAGGCAGGAAGGTTCTCTGACCAGAGGCCGGAAGCAGCCCCTCCCAGAAAGGGGCCAGCATCCTTTCAGCCAGGATTAGGGATTAGCTGGTGGAGACCAGCCAGGCCCCTCGGCTGCCTCCCAGGCCCCAACTCTCCTCTCCACAGACACCCCAGGGAGAGCAGAACCCCAGCTGCTGACCCGGAGGGCACCAGCAGCCCAAGCCCAATCCCGGCCAGCCCTGAAGGTTGCCTGCTGGGTTCAGACCCCAAGCTCGGCCCTGGGCCCCACCCACTCCAGGCTGAGCCCCACCCCCTCCAGGCTGAGCCCCACCCCCTCCAGGCTGGGCCCCACCCCTCCAGGCTGGGCCCCACCCCTCCAGGCTGAGCCCCACCCCCTCCAGGCTGGGCCCCACCCCTCCAGGCTGGGCCCCACCCCCTCCAGGCTGAGCCCCACCCCTCTAGGCTGGGCCCAAGTGGACACGGACTGTCTGAAGGCATTTTAACCTTAGCACAGCTAAAACCAGGCTCGCTCGGCCTGACTTGCTCCCACTTCCCATCTCCTCTTCCCCCGGCTGCGGGTACCCACCGCCTCGCCCCTTCCTCCCACATGCAGGGCTCCCATGAGACTTCCCTCCCCAAGTCCAGGTTCATGTCCAGCCCAGGTCGACACCCCCTTCTACCAGAAGCCTCGAAAAGTGACAAGTGGGTTGAGCTCCACCCGCCTCCCACCCTCCTCCCCTTCTGCTCGGCCACCCCAGGCGCCACGTGACAAGGACCTCACAGTGGGTTGAAAACCCGCCTGGGACCTCAGCCTCTTGACTCCACAGGAATAGGGGTCCTGGGGGCTCTGCCCAGGAGGGCGCGGGGAGGGGTGTGGGAGTCGGCCAGGCGCGCACTCACTTGCCCAGGAAGCACTTGGGCACGGTGCTCAGCTTCCGGCGCCGGTCCTTGATGAGGTTCACCTTCTTGCTCATCATGAGGTGGTACAGCTTCTCCCCCTTCTCCGCGATCATGACGTAGGCGTCGCGCTCCATGCCCAGCTTCAGGCCTGCATGGGGACAGAGCGGAGCAGCCCGCCGCTCCTGAAAACTGCCCCACCAGCCCCACCGCGACCGCCCCAGGGCAGCCATGAGCACTTCCTGTCGGCCACCGGGCGCCCCAGACACTGCCATGCAGCCCTCACAGGCTCCACCTCACACGGCAGGTCCAGCCCTCACCCCGGAGCCAGCTCCACAGCCACGTCCCCCCCCAGCCCCAGGTGCGGTTCCAACTGCAGAGGCTGTCAGGGAGCCCGGAGCCCTCTGCACTCCAGCCTGGGCTGCGAGCTGGCCGACCCTCCAAACTGACCTTCCTCTCTGCACACCGTCCAGTCTGGACAGCAGCAAGGGCAAGCAATAATGGCAAACGCCTTCACAGTGGGACGACACGCCATGGGTCCCTCACAAGAACCTGGAACCATGACAGGAACCAGGAC
>NW_026000026.1:6258047-6263966 GCF_001458135.2 Marmota marmota marmota
GTGGTGGCTGGTGGTGGTGGTGTGGTGTGTGTGTGTTTGGGGTGGTGCGGTGTGTGTGGGGGTGTGTGTGGCGGGTGTGTGCACATGCACCCAAATGGGACGCCCTCCGGGTCTACGTCTCTAGAGAACCTGCTGCAAGTCTCGGTGTCACCTACAGGGATGTGCACACCCAAGAGAGGACACACATTCCACTCCACGCCCCAGCCACAGGCCACGCACACCGTGTACACCTGCACTGTGCACGCGTTGCTCACCGACCCTGTGAAACGAGGCCAGCGGTGGGCAGTGACGGACTCTCCATGCTCCTGACCGCGACACACTAAGCCGACAGCTGGCATGAGCCGTGAGCCCTCCGGGCCGCAGTTCCCCCTGGGCAATTCACAGGGCGGGCTTTTAAAAGCCTCCTGCTTTTTTGGGGTGGTGGGAGCTGGGGATTGAACCCAGGGGTGCTGACCACTGAGCCCCAGCCCAGCCCTTCTTATATTTTATTTAGAGGCAGGACCTCCCGAGCTGCTCAGGGCCTCGCTGAGCTCTGAGGATGGTCTGAACGTGCGACTGTCCCCTTTGCCCCGCCCTCGGAGCTCCCGGCTCTTCCTGGAGCCCAGGCGTGAGGGGATGCACAGCACAGTGTTTGTGAGGGGTGGTGTGCATGCTCGGGGCTGGGGTGAACAGGTGGGAGGAGGGTGGGTGGCTAGAGGTCTGGGGGTGGCTGGATGGAGCGGGTGGGAAACGGCTGCTTCGGGAGCTTCCTGTGGCCACACCAGTGGGGCTGGGGCTCCCCTCACCACTGCCCAATCCCCAGGCCCCCGGGGTTCCACTCTCTACTCCCCATCAGAGGCGGGCTCACTGCCTGATGCCAGGCTCTCGGCAGGCAGGTGTGCACAGCCCTCCAACCTCAGGGAAGCAGCCAGGTGCCTGCTGACGTTGGTCCCTGCGGGGACTCGCGGGACACTGCCTGTCTGGGACGTGGGTGGGGGAGGTCTCCGACACAGTGCTCTGAGCTCCTTCAGAATTAGAGGCTCAACCAGGCCCAGGGGAGCACACCTGTAACCCCAGCAGCTCGGGAGGCTGAGGCAGGAGAATCACAAGTTCAAGGCCAGCCTCTGCAACTTATCGAGGCCCCAAGCAACTCAGCGAGACGCTGTCTCTAAATAAAATATAAAAACTGAGGGGTGCTAAGGGCGACCTGCACCCCAAGTTTTCAAACCGACTTACTGTTTTATGTATATGTATGTATATATGTGCACATGTATATGTATATATATAGTTATAATTAAATATCACACTATATTTGTGACTACGTTGTTAAATAAAGGCACTACTTAAATTCATTTTATAATAGCGTATGTGGCGCTCACTATGGATTTAGAACAAACCCCTCAAGTCATGGAAGAAGGCCAAGACATCACCTCAGGGAAGCAGCAGGTTGGCCCTGCCCCACCTCCTGGCCCACGGGGGCAGCCAAGGCGCCAGCCTCCCCAGCAAGTCACCTGGACTTCCGCTTGCAGTAGACCAGGAGGTTGTCGAACAGGAAGAAGGCCCTTTCCTGGATGTTACCCGCAGAGATTTTCAACAAAGTCCCCTGCAGGAGGAGCTGGGTGCAGATGTCCGTGAGGTTGGAGCCCTGGGAGAGAAAGGGAAGGCAGAGGATGAGCAGGCCAATCCAGGAAAGCAGCGGGCACAGACTTCCCTTCCCGCCTCCCCCTGCACCCCAAAGGAGCCTACTGCACCCCACAGCAGATGGACACTAGCACACTCTGGTGGGAGCTTCCACCTGCGGGCGAGCAGCACAGCCTGGAGGGGGCTGGGAGACCGAGGGAGCTCAGTGCTCAAGGGGGCCCACTGGGGTGCTGGGCTGGGCCGCCTGCCCACCGACAGCTCGTCCTTCTTCCCACAGGAGTGCCACCTGCATAAGCATATGCCACTGTATGCCCAGTACCCACAACTCCCCAGTACACAGTAGGTGCTCAATAAGGGCTTGCAGAGCAGATGAACACGGCATGGACACCACCAGGCCCAGGGTGGTGCGGGCAGTCACTCCAGCCACAGCTGTGTGTGGGGACGGGCATGGACGCTGGACCCTGCCAGCCCTCCCTGCTGAGTGACGGGAGTGTGAAGCTTCCTGCACATCGGGAGGCCCAGGTGGCATGGCTGGGGACGGTGTCGGGGTGCGGGGGAGCGAGCTGGCCTTGGACAGGCTGAGGGAGGGACGGGCGGGCGCAGCTGGGAGGAGTCCTAAGCGGGACCTCGGGGCTTGTGGAGCCCCGAGAAGAGCGGCCAGAGCAGAGAGCCGCGTGCTGCCTGGGGCAGCTGGAAAGGCCCGTGGACACAGGAGGCCAGCTGAGGGCCCGGGTCCTGGCCCCCCTCCTGCCCCCTGGGGATGCCCACCGCAGCCTCCCTTGCACCAGGCACGGTCACGTGATGGTGCCAAGTCCAGGGGCCTCGCTGCCTGGGGATGCCTGCCTCCTGCGCCCTCTTTTCCAAGGCTGGCAGCCCTGGTCTCTGCAGCTCCCTGGAGCCAGCACCTGTCCTCCAGCTGTCACCAGGTGGACAGCAGGGCCCCTGACGTCGAGGCTCGGGAATATGCTGCAAAGGTCCTGCGGCAGACCAGCGGGCTCCACCAAGGGAGGGACGAGAGACCTCACCGTCCCTGCCTGGAGATGAGCCGGGGAGGGAGGGCCACTCAGACTCCCTGGGCACGCGCTCAGCCAGGAACCGACGGGAGCTGGCATCAGGGAGACCTGCTGACCCGGGACTCTGAGACCCAGTCGGGGAACGGGCTCTACATGGCCAGCCACAGGCTCCCCCCTGCTGGGTGGTCAGGCTCCCCATGCCCGGGGCCAGCCAGGTGCAGCCAACCCACTCACAGGGGTGCCAGAGACCACTGTCCTGGGACACCACTGGCTCGTGGTCCAGGCTGTGGGTCCAGGACGGGGCTGGTGGGCTCCTACCCTTGGGGGGGGGCGCACACGGCCCTGGGTACAGGCACCCTGCAGCCTGGTCTGTTTCCCTGAGTTTTATTTTGATTTTTTAATTTACTTGCAGTACTGGGGATTGAGCCCAGGGGTACCTCACCCCCGATTTATGTCCCCAGCCCTTTTAATCTTTTATTTCAAGACAAGGTCTGCCCAGGCTGGCCTTGAACTTGCCACCGTCCTGCCTCAGCCCCCCGCCGTCACTAGGATCACAGGCCTCGTCGCACGGGGCCTGCAGGCAGGTAGGTCTCTGATGGCCCCCAGGAGCGGGGTGCCTATTGCAGACTCAGAGCTGCCGTGGAGCCGTCCTCACCAACAGGAAGGGACCAGGCTCCGTCAACGGCCGTGGCCAGCACAGGGCAGCCAGCGGCCTCCTCCTTGCCCTGCCCTGCCCCACTCACCCTGCTGGGTCCCTTCCAGGCTCCAGAGGGCCTGGTACCTGGCCCACACAGAGCCCCCGGGTCACGCAGCCCTGGACCTGCCTGTGGCCAAGGCCACCTCGGGGGCCTGAGAGAAGAACGCTCAGCTCAGGAAGCTGTCTCGCGGCCTGGCCAAGGGCATCAGCAAAGCGCCCTCCTGGCCGGGTGCCCCCCGCCAGCCCTGCAGGCCCCCTGGGAGGCTGAGCCCAGGCACAGCTGCTCCTAAGGGTCCCACACGCAGGTGGGGCCAAACGCCAAGGTGCCCACCGGTCAGGGCAACACCCATCCCAGAGGCCTCCCCCCAACACACAGCCCCCACCGAGCTGCACCGCCACGTTTGGTGATGACCAAGCCAGACGTCAAAGGCCCAGGCGGAGGCCAGCGTGGCCCGTGGTGAAGTGGGGACGAGCATGAACAGCTGTCCCCACCCTTCACCGGCCTTGTCCTGCGCCCTGGTTCCCTCCTCCCCATCCCAAGCTGGCCAGCTGACTGCCCCCGGCCCGGGGCGTCCAGGGCCAGCAAGGACGCTTCCCTCTCACTGAGAACACGTGTGTCCCCTGGGTCACCGTGAGCCTCCTGCGAAGGTCCCTCCCCGGGGCCTGCATCTGGGGGCCCTTCTGCAGGGGTGGCCAGGGGCAGCAGCCCCAGGCCAAGCTCGGGAGGCGCTCACCCAGGAAGGGGCCCCGCGCACCAGCCCCACACCCAGCCGAGCCAGGACACGCGCTCTGAGGGCACCCAGCCCAGCCCCGGCCACCCGCAAGGGAGGCCCCCGCTGCCCAGGGCCTCCAGAGGAGGAAGCCAGGTGGGGAGCCCCGGGCGGGGCCTGCCGCTCCTCCCAGGGACCACCACCCGCTTCCACTTCCTCACCGGTCAGGACTGGGGACTGGGGACTGGGGACAGGCAGCTGGTTTTAATGAGGCCAGTCTCACGACTAAAAGGGGCAGCGGCTCAGGAAGGGGCCAGTGAGTCAGCGATGGAGAGCAAACCGACCCCAGCCCACACCAACCCGAGGACGGTGGCCGGGAGGGGACCCAGTGGCCAGATCCCAGGAGCACCCACCCCATCTGATCAGAGGAGCACCAGGGCAGGCGGAAGACCAGCAGGCGGCAGGGCGTCACGTGAGCCACGGCCAGGCTGTCCCCAGGCAGGACCAGGTACCGGCAGGCACCACTGCGCGCAGCTTCGCCAGCCAGCAGGACCGTCCACATGAACCTGCGCCTTCGCGACTCACCTGAGGAGCCCTCCTACCTGCAGAAAGCCCCTCCATGTCTCCAGGGAGCACTCGGCCCCCTCGCCCCCCTCAGAGCGACACGAGAGTCACCTCAGAGACACCGCTCAGAGGAACACCCAGGAGGAAAGGGGCCCAGGGCGCTCTGCAGGTCACAGTCTGGGCCTCAGAACCAAGTCCCTGTGCCTCACTGTCCACATCCGGAAAACCAGGACAGTTAAGAGTCCCGCCCCTGTCGCATTGGGAGCATGCAGTAGGTGCTCAATACTGGAGCAGTTCTCACTGAGGTCAAGTGCCTTCCTAACTGCATCCAGAAGCAGTGATCACACAAGGGCCCCTGAGCCCCCGAAGGGTGGATTTTCAGGGGCAGGAAGGGCTTGAGGCTTTCTCTCCTGTCTCCTCAGGTTCCCATGATGCTTCTGGAAATCACCTTGCCCTGGCTTCCCAGGAGCCTGCCCAATGTCCCTGCAATGGAGCCCACCTGAGAAAGTGGCCAGGGGACTCTTGCTCTTCCAGAAAGACCGTCACTTCCCCCCTTTTTGACAATGAGTGTTCGGTAACTTAGGTGTGCTGCTCTTTTTACCTTGGCTGTCAGGAAGCTCTAAGCCCAAACAGACAGCATCTTAAATGAAACAACTCTATTTGTTCTTGAAAATGACCATGTGACCCACTCCTGGCCAATGAGATGAAAGGAAGATTTTTTTCTGTCTTTTGAAAAATACTTTCTCCCACCGGGGCCTCTCGCTGTC
Organism: Marmota marmota marmota; assembly: GCF_001458135.2. Taxonomy (NCBI): domain Eukaryota; kingdom Metazoa; phylum Chordata; class Mammalia; order Rodentia; family Sciuridae; genus Marmota; species Marmota marmota. The sequence goes on from NW_026000026.1 coordinate 6,263,419, forward strand.
CAGGCCAGGCCACCTCCTCCAGCTTTGAACCCACAACCTTCACGGAGCCACACGGGAAAGACCAGGGCGCTCTCAGAGCTCGGGCTGTGACACCACGAGGCCGAGGCGGAATCCTCAGAAAGGGGCGCTGATGGCCAACCTGAGCAGCAGCAGGTCAGCGGCAGGGAGCAGGCGGAGGGAGGCATCGTGGGCAGGGAGGGCGGAGGGTCAGTCACTGAAGGGCCAGAGAGCCGAATGCAGGAGACCCGCAGGACACCCAGGTCCCAAGGGCACGGCCAGGGGGTGAAGCCATCAGAGCCCGGCCTGTCCGTGTGGCACTCACAGGGACGCTGCCCAGGCGCGTCTGGACACCCGGCAGGCCACCTGCAAAGCTGTCCCAGGCCTGGGGTGCCCACTGCCACCCCAACTCCAGGAGCTGGGACCTGGGCCCTCGGCTAGCGCCACCCCAGCAGCCTTGGCCGCGTGGTCACCCAAACAGCAGCGGGCGGCCTCCACCCTCCAGAGCTCAAGCAGCTGGGTCAGATCTCGGCCGAACCCCAAACCCCACC
>NW_026000026.1:6267596-6275445 GCF_001458135.2 Marmota marmota marmota
GGGGGGGGGCGCAGAGGAGGGACGTGCCGGGGCGCAGGGCCTCTGAGGACAGGCCTGGCAGTGGAGCTGGACTCTGCGGGAAAGCGCTCGGAAGGGGAGGACTTGGAGCAGAGGCCACGAGGCCACAGCGCAGGGAAGGAGGGAGGTGGACGATGAAGTCGGACGAGCCTCGGAGGCCAGGGGCACCCAGTGCCATCCAGGAGCACGGGGAGGTGACAGGGCTACAGGGCTGTGAATGAGGCCACACCATCCACCTGTCCCCTTCAGGGACCCTCTGGTGGCTGAGAGGACAGAGGTGCAGAGTGCACAGAGGGCAGGAGACAGTCAACGGCCACGGCAGGTGTCCGGCAGGAGACAGAGGTGGCCTGGGAGGAAGCCCCTCTGCCCAAGGCCCTGTGGAGCCCACAGCCCGCTGCAGGTACGTCCACGATCAGGCACACCAGAAGGCCAGGACCTGGTGGTCATCACTGGTCACCTGTCCATGTCCCCAAAGCCACCCCATCACACGTCTGCAGATGAGCAGCTCTGAGCGTCTGGACGTGAGGCCCAAGAGGTCGGCCAGCTCCGGGTGAGTGGGGGTGGGCTGCAGGACGGTGGCAGCCACTGCCACCACGCCCATCCCAGACCCCAGAAGGGGACGCTGCAGTGACCCTCCGCCGACGGGCCCCCTCCAGGAGCCAACACCAGCTGTTAGTAAAAATGAGAAAAACGCCACTTCCCCTTTCTGTCTGGCTGCCCCCGCCTCTGCTCCTGCCTCCGGTCAGCACTGGGCTGGGGGAGAAACCAAGCAAGACATGGCCAGGCCCGAGGCTGGCCAGAGCTGTGGGGGACGCCGGCTGTGTGGCCTCCATTCGCAGGGGAGCGCATCCGTGCCTCGGCTTTGCACGTGCCACTTCCTCCCCCACACTCCTCCCTTTTCAAGCTCGTAAGAGGCACACGGTGCCGTAGATGGACAGTCCCGGAGAACTGGGATCCAGAACGAGACCCTACGAGGCCTTACGTGTGGAGTCGGTGAGAGAGAGCCGTCTTCCAACAAAGACACTAGACACCAGGGCCAGCCGGCACCTGCCCACACCACACCCAACAGCCTACTCAAACGCAGCCCAAGCCTCAGCACAGCAGCTGGAAGTCGCGTCTGTGAGGAAAACACAGGAGTAGATCTGTGTGACCTCAGGTTTGCCAAAGTGTCCTCAGACAGGACGTCAAACACAACTAAAAAAGTGTCACCCTAGGCTTCATCAAAGTTAAAGACTTGAGTGCTTCCAAGGGTACTGTCCAGAAAGCGGGAAGACAACCTCTAGGGGGCAAGAGAACGACGCACATTACAAACCTGAGAGGGTCTGGTGTCTAGCCTATGTAAAGAGCATCTGCAACTGAACCAAAAAACACAAATAATGCTACTTAAAAATGGGCAACAGGTTTGAACAAGCTTTTCTCCACAGAAGACATACAAACGGACACCGAGCAGATGAAAAGGAGCCCAGGGTCACTCATCCCTGGAGAAATGCAAAACGAAGCCACGTGAGATCCCCTTTCACACCCACTAGAACAGACACAACCAGGAGAGGAGCAGTGACAGGGCAGGAAACAGAGACGCGGGGCCTCCGACCCTGCTGGGGGACCGAAAGGGCAGCGGCTCCCAGGTTCTTTTATTATTTACGTGATTTGGGGGACAGCGGCTCACTGTGTTGCCCAGGCTGGTCTCAAACTCGTGGACTTGTGTCTCCCACCTCTGCCCCCTGAGTGGCTAGAACGCGGGCATGTGTCGCCACGCCCAGCTGCAGATGGGGAAGGACAGTTCCAAAGGGACACCTGGATCCATCTCTACCTGAAGCCGTCCATCCGTGTGTTTTCCAACTGGGGAAGGCCGTGCGTTTTTACACGGCCATTCTGAAGCATGTCTGCGTGTGCGTGTGCACACCTACACGTTCAGCCTGCAGAGCTCGTTTTTCCGTCTCTTGGACTGAGGCAGCCCTGACTGCTGCTGCCAGTGTCCAGGTGGGCGGACACAAAACACAGGAATCTCCAAGGCTCACGGGAACTGGAACTAAACCAACAAAGGTCTAACAGGCAGAAGCAGGGAGGTGAGGAAGCTCCTGCCAGTTCAAAACCAAGGGAGCTGGAAGTCAAGTTCAGAGATGGCGGGCTCCACGTCCCAGCTGCAGCGCTGTGTGCACTCAGGGGCGGCCAACGAGGGCCAAGGGGAGGGGACCGAGAAGGGCTCACTGAGCGCTTGCCCGTGACCCCGAGGTCCCAGCTGCTGTGTGCTCAGGGATCCGTCCTCACACCAAGGGGAGCTTTGTCACAGAAAGTGGCGTCTCCCAGAGCAGTGAGCTCCCTGTGGCTGGAGCAGTCCCCTCGCCTGGGCTCAGACGGCACCTCACAGCCTGGACCTCAAGGCCAGGGTCGAGGCTGGGCTCTGGGGAGGGGACGGTGGCTCCAGCTGGGGACCTCACACAGGGACCTGCCTGGTGAAGCCATCTGCACATCTGTGAAATGGGACAACTGTCCCCTCCAAAGTCCTCTCCAGGGGAAGGAGGAACGTAAACAACAGGGACACAACAGTGACCAGCACCGCCATCGTCTCCATAGTAACGGGCGCTCACACTTGGTATTACCTCTGTGCAGCATAACTGAAGTCACCATGGTCATCGTAACTACAAGCATCTATTGAGCACCTTCTGCATACCCACCACGGTTCACAGTTAACTTCATCAAGTTGTTTCCTCTTGGAACCCCCAGTGGGGAGGGCCATCGTGTCCCCACCGACGTGCGAGGAGTCTGAGGCACACGCAGTAAAGGCTCCTGGCCAGGCCACGGGCAGACGGCAGGATGTGGACGCTGACACATCCACGGTCCCTCCAGAACCCCGACGGCAGGGAGGGGACACGCACGATCAGGCTCTGAGGACAGGAAGGCCCGGTGGGCCCAGGGGGCTCGGAAGACCCAGGCAGCAGGGTCACCAGCTGCAGGGGTCTGTAGGGGAGCGGGTGACCTTTCAGCATCCGCCACCCCCCGGGGCGGCTTCCTGGCACCCAGCGAGGGCTTCCTGGAGGAGAGGATGTGGGCAGAGGAGCTCCCGCGGCTCCCGCCCGGCGCCCCCACGAGCACGCTCCCCCCTGGGCACAGCAGCCCCACATGCCCCACGCGTGGCCCCCACCGCGTCAAGGCCACAGCGCCATCGGGACAGGGCCTCCAGCTCCAGGCCAAATGTCCTGGCGGACGGGCGGCCAACCCAGCCCTGGGAGCTCGGCCACCTGCTGAGCCAGGCCCAGCGGCAGGGGAACCATAAGGGCCCGGAGGAAGCGTGACCAGCCGGGGGCTGGGGGCGGTGTCCCTGCTGCTCCGGCCCAGGCCTCCTGCAGGCGGGGTCCTGGTGAGGCCGAGGCCGGCTCTTGTCCCGGGGACTCAGGAGGCCACCTGAAAAAGCCGTCCAGGGAAATAGCCCAGGGAGGCCGAAAGCTGGCCTGGCAGCCTGGGAGCCGCGGGAGCAGCTGGCTGGCCGCAGGCTGCCCGGGTCTTGGCTCCCTGCCACCCTGTATGTTTCATTCTGTTTTTTTATTTTTTCCTCCGTTTCGCCCCCAGTGCTGAACCAGGGCGGCTCTATTACTGAACCACGTCCCCTTTGCTTTGAGACAGGGCCTCACTCAGCTGCTGAGGCTGGCCTCAAACTTGGGGTCCTCCTGCCTCAGCCTCCGAGTCACGGGGCCCAGCATTTGCACTCCTTTTTGAATCAGCAAGTCGACATTTGGTTTTCCAAGTCTGTTTTTTTCAAGGTCATAAAACAATTAAGTTCTCAGCCGCTGGCAGCAGAAGCACAGGACAGACCCGTGAAAACGAAGATGTGACAATGGCCGCTATTCCCTGTGACTTGAGGCTGGTGGGGGCTCAAAAGGGGACTCGGATGGGAAAGACACACTGTCCCCTCCACAGAGGGGTGTCACCCGGTGTCTGGACCATTTGGAGTAACACCTGGGGACGCCAAGGCCATCTCTGGGAGGGCCGGCTGCCTCTGCCCAGGGTCCACCCTCCAAGCTCAGGAAGGCTGACACTCTCCAGAACTCACAGTCTGGGTCCCCTCCTGCCATCCCCAGGACAGCAGGGCACAGATGCCGAGGTGCTGGTGTCCCCTCCACACGCCACTTAAAAAAAGGAAAAACGGAAAAGACACAAAAAGCAAGAGCCGTCAGGGCCAGGGAGACCCAGAACCGCAGCGGCCGGCCCCGAGGCTGACCGGCTCCTGGGCAGGGGACACACACGTGTTTCTGATGTGACTCCTGTGGCCTGGGCCGCAGGTCCAAGACGCTGCAGCCTTGGGGGCCGGTGGCCAGTGGCACAAAGGAGAAGCCACCTGTGGGTCCTAAGGACGCCTCACTCCCACCGGGAGAGCAGGAGGCAGGAGAGGCCCGGGCTGGAGCAGGCCCTGCTGGGCAGTGTCACTTGCCACAGGCAGCAGCTCCAGGTGCCCCAGCTCTCCGCAGAGCTCAGGCCCTGGTGGCCCTGGGCGGCCTCTACCTGCCCTCAGCTGGTGGTGCCAAGGGGACGCTGCCCTCGGTCGGCCACGGCCCTCGCCCTCCACACCCGGTCGCTGCCGGCAGGGGCGGGTGTGGCCCTGGCCTGAAGCCCCATGACCCAGCTGCAGCGCTCAGGGCTCTGCCTCCAGCTGCCCAGGGAGCCCGGGACACTCCGTCACGGTCATGGCCTGCTCCCGTCCCCGCCGGTGGAGCCAGGTCTCAGGAGGAATCGGGGACACTGCACGGGGGCGGTGGCTGGGGGGTGTGAGTTCTGGTTCAGTGGGAGAAACGGGCCGCTCAGCCAGACCAGACTGGGCCAGAGGAGGGGGGGCAAGGAAGAGGCCCTCACAGCCACGAGGGGTGGGGACAAGCCCCCGCACCGCACGCCAGCCGGGGGTCACTGTCGGAGCCTGCAAGGTCTGAACTCGCGGTGCTCGCGGACGAAGCCCCGAAACCTACGAGGCGGAGAGCGCAGTGGTCGGAGCACAGACAGTCGCGGTGGTAAAACCCGGGGCCAGAGAAACTCGGGCAGGACGACCCTGGCACGAGGACAGTGGCCGCGGCCCGTCACTCTCAAGTACCTTTCGGATGAGTCACTTGCTCTCCGTGGCCGCCCACAGCTCAGGCGCTGCAGACAGAGGAGGAAACTGAGGCACCGGACATCACCTCGTCGCAGAGGCAGCCCAGCGGGAGCTGGGACTGATGAACGTGGAGCTGCTCGCACCTGCCCAGAAACACCCAAGTGCTTCCAGCAGCCGCCTCGCGAGTCTCATCTAACCTTCTCAGCAAGCCTGCAAGGAACTGCCATCGGACTTACATACGGGAACGGAAGCACAGAGAGCTTCACAATCTGCCCTTGGTTGCACAGCTCAGCAGACGCAGAACAGAATTTCTGAACTCAGACTCCGAACCACAGAAAGAAGAGAAGGAGGGAGATTGCAGGCAGGACCCCCGCAGGCTCCTTGGAGGATATCTCCTGTGCCCTTGGCTTTGACAGGGCGAGGCAAGCAGGGCCTGGCCCCAGAGATCTCTCGACAGCTGGCTCTCACACCGGAAGGAGCTGAGCAGACGCAGCCCAGAGCCTGGGTGGAGGACGGGCACTGGTCGGGAGAACAGGGACCAGGGCATAAGGCCGCAGAAGAGACCCCCACGTCCTGCCCCTCAGCTGGACACAACGACGCAGGCCTGCAGGAGGCGGTGGGCCTCCCAGCGTCGGGGACAGAGGGAAAGTCCAGAGAGGACCTCGGGCCAGACAACAGCACGCACTCCACAAAGCAGTTCAGAGACACCCGGTGGGACAGGCAGGGCACAGGAAGTGACCTCCTCAGGTGCCCCAGCCTGTCCCCAGCACCCCACCCTCCATCCCCCAGGCAGCCAGCTCAGGTCCCCAGGCAGGTCCCAACACCTCCCTAGGATTCCCACGCCCTGGGGAAGAAGACCCAGAGTGGCCCCAGGGCCTGTGCGACCGCCCATGACACAGCCACTCCCTCCTTGTCCCCCCCAGGAAGGTCCCTGCCCTTCACCCAGGCGCATCCTGCCCAGGGCAGCTCTCTGCTGGCCCTTCCGCCCAGAGGACGCTTCCCGGCCACTCAGAGCCCTGGCCTGGAGGGGTCCGGCCCCACAGCAGGCTCGGGCTGTCCTTTACTGCACTTCCAGGACCCAGGACAGCGCCTGGCACGGAACAGCTGCTCCACAGACGGCAGGAGCCACTAAAGGACGTCCCAGGACCCAGCGCTGAGAACCTGCGCTCAGACAGGGGACACCCGTGAGGTCCCAGGGCACCACCATCCCACGAGACCATGGCGTCCACGTGGCCGTCACGACCTGACATCGCCATTGGCCAGGAGGCTGGCTGCTGAGAGGCCCAGGTGCCACAGCTCTCCCAGGAGCGGACAGGGGGACAGAGGTCAGCAAGCACATACCCCCTCGTGGCTCAGCCCGGCCGGCCCCCCTCCGCCTGTCCCTCCCCTGCACAAGGTCCCTCGTGTCCCCCGCAGTCCTACAGAACACCGGGACATGTGCACACCGAGAACTGAGGCCGTCCCTTCCTACTGTACCCCAAGGGTACCGACCCGGTCTAGGCCACATCCTGCAGCCAGGGGGACCAAGGACAGCCAACGTCAGCCCAGAACCAGGCACAGGAGATGTGGACACACCAGGGACTGGGCAGGGACCAGCCTCCCAGCGAAAGCCCAGCACAAGCTGCCCCGCCTGGTGTGCCCTGCGCAGCCCTGCTGACGAGCGGCCACCCGGGCTGGCTGGCCTCAGGCACGTCCACACGGCAGTCCAGTTCCTGACGTGGAAGCAGCCGGCAACCCTGGGTGGCATTTCCACACTCGCTCTGTGAGCCGCCGGGGCCTCTCCTGGGCGCCAGGCACCGCTCCAGGCGCTGGGGAGGAGGCTGCCCGACCTCCCTCCGGAACCGACACCACAGGACAGACAAGAACACCCACCCAGGCACCGAGGGTCCCAGGACAGAAGCCAAGTGGAGCAGGCGAGGTGCCGAGCACTCGTCTGCAGCTCAGTGTACAAGGAAGGCATCCCTGAGGAGGGGACATCTGAGCAGCAGAGGCCTGAGGAAGACTAGGAAGCTGGGAAACAGCAAGTGCAAAGGGCCTGGGGCAGGCAGCTGCTGCTGTGCTTAGAGAACTTGCAGGAGGCAGGTGTGGGAGGGTGGGGCGGACACCGCCAAGAGGAGCCAGGATGGTGCCGCAGGGCCTTGCGGGTGGGACAGTGGGGAAACTCAATTTTAGCAGGAGAGGCCGTCAACCCCCCAAGGGGAGAAGCTGACGGGCAGGAGGAAGAGCCTGGGCACGGGCAGAGGTGTAGGCTGCAGTCAGCAGCACTGAGACCGAGTCACCCACGTTGCGCGTGCAGACGTCCCCGCTCCTACAGCCAGGAAGCACAAGGACCCCAACCTCCATCATCCGGTGAATGGACCGACAGCCTGGCGGCGACTCAGCCGTGGGTGGACAGGGCGTGCGCCCACGTCACGGTACGACGGGCCTTGACCATGCCGTACAGGTTCAGGCAGCCAGCCGCGGGGGACGGATGGCGCGGAGCCACCCAGAAGCACCCAGACGCTCCCTTCACAGCGGAGCAGGAGGAGGTCACTGGGAGCGGCCGCCCACAGGCCTGGGGTTTTCTGGGGTGATGGGAATGTTCTAAGCTCCTTCTGGGGACGGTGACACAACCCTGAGTGGGAAGACAAAGCCACCCAGGAGGGAGTCTAGGGAGGGCAAGAGGAGCACGGAGCCGGCACCCGGGGCTGAAGTCGGGGAGGCCAGGAGCCAGCGGGGGGCGCGGCACGGGGGGCACAGCGGGGGCAGAGGCAG
>NW_026000026.1:6278754-6282199 GCF_001458135.2 Marmota marmota marmota
CCACCGGCCCCTCGGCCCTGCGTCCACACCACCCGGGCTCCAGGGCCCACAGGACAGCTGCAGTGTGGGGCCTGGGAGGGGACAGGCGGTCAGCTCAGCTGCTCAGGCTCCTGGGACGTGTGACAGGGAGGAGAGGCGGACGCACACCTCCCGCTGCAGGTGCCAGGGACCAGGACACTGCGCAGTTCTGAGAGGCGGGGGGCGTGGCGTGTCCCCACAGGGGACTGTCCTGCTGCCCTGCTGGCTGGTCCCCCAGCAGCCTGTCCCCACCCCTAAACAGCTGGAGGCGAAGGGCCAGCAGGAACCAAACAGTGAACACCCCTCGGTGGCCCTGGGTGGCAGCTGTAGCCACAGGTCATCCCTGCCAGGTTTTGATCCCAAGAAAGCCGCAGACGAGCCACAGAGCCATGAAACACAGGCCACCTGTCCCCAGGCCCCGATAGGGAACTGAGCTCTGCACCCCGACCCCCAGGACCCTGGCCACCGACGGCCCCAACAGGCCTGCACCTGGGGTGGGCGGGGTCTGAAGGAGCCCGTCCATGGCCTCCCCGGCTCCCTCCATGAGGCCGCGACAGCGGCTCGCTCTCTCCCACCCGCCTCATCCCCAAAACGGGGCTCACCGCAGGGTCCACCTCGCGGGCTGCGCCCACCTGGACCCATCACAACAACCTGGAAGCCCTGCTGACGAAACCCTGGTGACCACGAGACACTGGGGCACAGGCCACGGCGTGGCCTCTCCAGGTCACAGGCCACGGCAGGGCTGGAACCCACACCCAGACGCCTCTGCCTGCGAAGCCCGGCTCCGGCCCAGGGGCAGCCCCGTGTCTCTGTGAGGACCGGGTGTCGGCCACAGCTGGCTTCTGTTCTTTGTCCTGTTTATGACCCTTTAAAAACGTGACGCCACACTTCGCTCACGGCCAGCAACCCAGGCCTGGCAGCTGGCTCTGGGGGCCGCGGCTGCCCATCACGCCCAGCAGCATGGCCGCCTCAAGTTGGAAGAGACACCAAGCGGGTCTGGAGAAGCAGCTCTACCGGCCGTCCTGGTCCCCGCGCCACCAACACCCAGGTGCCACCGGAGCTTCTGAGCCGCGGCAGGTCACTGCCTGCCAGGGCACGGAGCAGCGGCCAGAACCACCACACACCTCCCTCTCGTTCCCCCAGGGACGGTGAGCAGCCAAGCACCGGGCCAGAGGCGGCACCGGAGAGCCACACAGCACAGGCCTGGTCCCCAGCAGAGCTGAGGGCCACAGGGCCTTGGCCAGCTCCGAGGCCCGAGCCTGACTGACCTCCTCCAGCAGGGACAAGTTCAAGGTCTCGCTGGCTCCCTCCCCCTCGCATTCCAGCACACGGAGCCAGGGTCCCACGGGCACCAGGGTCCCAGAGGGGGCACCAGGGTCCCAGAGGGGGGCACCAGGGTCCCAGGGGGGCACCAGGGTCCCCCGGGCACCAGGATCCCAGAGGGGGCACCAGCCCAGAACCTGCCAAGCAGGGAGCCCAGGAAGCGCAGTCAGACACAGGGACAGGGCCAGGACCATGGCAGCTGTGCTCCCATCTGCCCCAGGGACTCCGACACCCAGAACCAAGCCTCTGATCTCCCAGGCAAGCGCAAGGCCTGAGCCTGCCTGCAGGACCCAGGCTGGACCAGTTGCTGGGCAGGGCAGGACACGCAGGCCGTGGACAGTGGCCGGCTGCCAACCCGCCCTGTGCCTCCTCATCCCCTGCTTCCCGGGAACAGAGCTTGGTGCAGGGCCCTTGTGCCCAGTCCTGGGCTGGGCGCCACCCCTCCTCCCTCTGGGAAGCGGTGGCTGGAGGCGCGGCTCACCTTGAGCAGCAGCGGGTACTTGCAGATCCGCTGGATGGGAGACAGCAGGTAGCCCTCCAGGGGGATGTCCGTGGTCTTCCGGCCTCCCAGCAGCATACAGCTCTGCAAAGAAACAGAGACCCTCGGTGACTCACCAAGGGCAGCACAGGGCCCAGGTGCCCTCACGTCCCCAAGGAAACGCAAAGCAGCGTCGAGGAAGCCATTTCATGACCCCAGGAGAGGTGAGGCCACACCGGGGTGGTGGACCATGGGCCCCGTCCTGCTGCCCCTGGCTGGAAGTCTCATAGAACACATCCACTGCCACCACCTCTGGCTGCTTCCAAACGTGGACGCAGAGGCCAGCGGCTGCAGAAGAGACCAAACCGTTGGGAGACCTGAGACGTCACTACCTGGCCCTCTGCAGAGAAGCCGGCTGAGTCCTGGTGAAGGGAGACTTCACCACACACGTACCAGGGGTCAGGGGACAGGGGACAGGGGCCCAGACCGGCCAAATGGCCTCCTTCTGAAGAGCAAGAACTGAGAGGCTCCCTGGCTGGCTCCCAGCTGGAGGGTAGGGACACTTGCCTCTCTGTGGACGTCGGGCCGCCGGGGTCACACAGCCCAGACAAGCACCCCACAGGGCCACGTGGTGACCCCAGAAGCGCACCCCACAGGGCCACGCAGGGAGCCCAGACGCACAATCCACACAGCCACGTGGTGACCCCAGAAGCGCACCCCACAGGGCCACGCGGGGAGCCCCAGAAGCACACCCTGGGCAGCAGAGGAAGAGCAGAGGTTGTGTGCGCCACAAGCCCCTCCCCACAGCTAGGGACGTGGGCACTGCTGGCCAGGGCGGGGCCTCCAGGGAGCCCAGCAGGCCCAGGGCTCCAGCCCTGCCCACTGACCACCCTGCACACTGAGACTTGCTCTTCCCGTGTCGCAGCTCGGAGCTCTGGAGTTTGGGAGGTTCAGCCTGTCGACCCAGGTCACCCCATCAGTCACCCCAGGACCAGCGAGCCACAGAGGTGGCACGGAGCAGGCAGCCGACGAGGACCCTGGGCTTGGAACCTCGATGCTGCTTCCCAGCCCCCACCTGGGCTCCCGGGCCAGGACCCCCTCCTCCTGGGTCCCCCTGTAGGCCACCATTCCACACAGCCATCATCACCCTCTAGGGACTGTCCTCTCCTGGGGGGGAGGGGGCTCCAACCTAAGGCCATTTTTTGGGTGGTGGGAGCCTGAATTATTAACGTCTACAGTGGATGGTCTTGGGTCCCCAAGGCTCACGCCATGCACAGTGGACACAGCGGACAGGCTGCCAGCACTCCTCCTCACAGACTGGCAGAGGACAGATCCTGGGACGGGGTCCCCCATCACCCCTTCGCCTGTCCATTCATGGGTGCTGAGCGTGGGCACCGACCCAAGCGCAGGGGACTGCCCAGCAAACAAATGCCCGCGTACGGTCAAGGGAAAACAAGGCCAGAGAATGGCTGCCGTGTACCCACATGGCGGCCACTGTGCCTGGCTTCACGCACAGGGAGCCTAGGGACCAGCGGCACCGGGGAAGCCGTGGCACAGACACGGGGCCCAGGCACCCGCGCTGCCCCACCTCCCTGCAGCACCCGCGGTGTCTCCTCCTTGGAGGGG
>NW_026000026.1:6284131-6292985 GCF_001458135.2 Marmota marmota marmota
AGATGCCTCCCCCTCCCTGAGCGTCTTGGGGTCTCTGGCCCACCCCAGCCCCGGGCTCTGCCACCGTCCTCCCAGTGGCCTCAGGACATGCTCTTGGGGGCCTGGCGGCTCAGTGGAGGGCTTCCTGCTTACGGAGGCACCCCAGGCTCTCAGGACGGCCATGCTGCTCTCCCTCCCTCCACACAGCCCCGCGTGGACCCGGGGACACAGGGGAAAGCCAAGGGCAGGCCTCTGGCCCCGGGGTCTCCAAGCTCCGGACACAGCAGAACCAGGACGCAGCGGCCCTGAGCCCTGTGCCAGCTCCAGCCCCCAGCGTGGGGCAGGGACGAGAGCCGAGGCCAACACCCAGGGTACGTGCAGGCCACAGACCCAGACTGGGCACTGCGGCAGGACGCTGTGAACCCCCCGCACACCCCCTAGGCAAAGCAGCTCCCCCTCCGCAGCACGGTGTCCCATAAGAGGACACAGCAGAGCCCGGCCCTCGGCCGCTGCACGACTGGACAACACACGTAAAACGAGCAGGGGGTCCCGGCCACAGGGAGCGCCTCTGAACACTCCACAAGCACAGCCACAACCAGGGCCAATGGACAAACAGGTCGTCAGTGAGACACCACACGGTCAACGTCACCGTCAGGCACAGGCACAGACACGGGCACGCAGCGCACACCCAGGGACCGTCGATGACCTGAGGCCAAAGGCTCCGTCACACCCTCACGCGGTGCAGAGACCCACCGAGCCACAGAGCCACCGCCTCGCCCGGCCTGCGCAGCCCCAAGCCCTGCAATAACACGGGCAGGAAGAGGGCCAGCACCCGCAGTGCCCAAGCTGACCGACCCTGTTTCCACTGGCCTCAAATGAGCCCCAAGGCAGGAGAATCCCGAGTTGGAGGTCGGCCTTGGCAACTCAGCAAGACTCTCAAAAAAGCAAAACATGGGCCGGGGGCGGTGGCCTGCGCCTGTCATCCCAGCAGCTCAGGAGGCTGGGGCAGGAGGATCGCGAGTTCCAAGCCAGCCTCAGCGATTTAGCGAGGCCCTGAGCAACTCAGTGAGACCCTGACTCTAATAAAACACAAAACAGGGCTGGGGACGTGGCTCAGTGGCCGAGTGCCACCGAGTTCAATCCCTGGTACCAAAAAAAAAGTAAAAAGGGCATCATCCTGCGTGTCACCGTCACCAGTGTTACTTCAGGAAATTCATCATCCCCCAGTGAACCCATGTGGGGCGGGGCAGTGGGCGGGGCAGTGGGCGGGGCAGTGGGCGGGCAGACTCTGACTCGGCACTTTCTGAGAGGCAGAGTCTGGAGGAAGCGGCTGGGCAGACAGACATGAGGCCTGGGGAGGCCCGGGAAGAAGCAGATGGAGGCTGCGGGCCTGGACCACATGCTGACATCTCAGCCACGCACCGTCCATCTGTCCATCTCCCCCAGGCCCGGAGGCCACGAGCCCCCCAGGGGCAGGCCTACACCTGCTGCGGCCCCTGCTGAGCAGCAGTGGAGACCCATGAGCCGGGCAGAGAGCAGGCATCACGGTGTTTGATGAGTGAAAACAGGAAAGCAGGAGGAACTGAGAGAGGCCTGTGGCTCCCCAACCAGCTCCACCTTCTGCCCAGACTGGCCCACCTCCCCCAGGCATGAGAGGTGAGCATGTGACCAGGCCTAGCCGGTCAGAGCTGCCTGTCCTGGCAACAGCGGCCATGTGGCGAGGCTGGGCGAATGGACACCCTCCAGAGCCCCTGGTGCAATCACTGGAAAGAGAAGCTCTGACTGACAGCGGCAGCCCAGAGCCGCCAAGGACCACCTTGGACACCACGGGAGGCAGGCACCTGCCCACCACCACTGCTCTCCTCCAAGAACAGAACCAACACACAGATGGAGAGAAAGCAGGTCCTGAAATGTCATATGGGCTCCTGGATGCAGCTATGCCTGAAGCCAGCACACCTCCCTGAGCACTCTATTTATGTTTGCCAAAAGAAGTTCCTGTCTACACCTATCCGAGTTGGTGTACTTGGTTTACAATGAAGACAGTCCTGACTTGGGTACTTCTTCAAAGAGAGAAGTGAAACACACAGACCCGAGATCAAGTTCAGTAAAATGACAGTCTCCCCGTCTACCTCCACTGGTACCACGATGGGGCCAGGCCAGCCAGCAGGGACGAGTCTGTTTATTCTCACACGTCCCCCCAGTCGATGGGCAGTGCTGGCTGGAACGTTGCTGGTGGACTCTGGAGCCCAGGGAGCCGAGGGACCGTGTGCAGCACCCGATCGTGACGGCTGCCACGGCTGCTCAGAGAGCCGCGAGCGCCTGGCACTGTCCCTCAGCCCGCGGAGAAGCAGGGCCGGGCCCGAGCTGGAAAGCTGCTGCAGCTAACCACAACAGCCCCTCGAAAGCCCGCCAGTCCAGCACCCCGTGTCCTTCCACGGAGCCTGACCAGGTGCCCCGGGCCCGGGGCCCTGCGGATCTGGAAGTGCTGCTTGGGACTCTGTTCTGCTCTCCCAGGGCCCCTCGTGGGCTCCAGGTGACACACAGTTCCGTGCCCAGGTGTGGTGGTGGGTCTGGGGTGTAAAGGCCACGTAGACAACCTCCAGCTGGGGACAGCCAGGGGAGGGGAGCTGTCCCCCAGGGAGGGCACCGGGATGGCAGCTGTGGCTGCTGCTGCCCACAGTGTTCAGGGGGTGACCATCTGCTACAAGCCACTCAAGTCTGAGGCTCGAGGAGGGAGGAGCGGGCTGTGGACCCCCCCAGAGGAGGGGCCAGGGTCCTGGGGGCAGGGTCACGGGGGTGGGGGTCACTCTGCAGGTCTCCTTGGCCTGCCACGCCCTATCAGGGGGAGGCCGCTTCCTCCTGAGCCAGAGACGCCCAGTGGAGTCCTGCCATGGGGACAAGACCCGGGCTCCCTGCCTCGGCCACAAAGCCCTGGGGGACCTGACCCCAGGACGCCCCACTCCAGCCACCAGGCTCCCAGCTGCAGGGCCTCCCTCCCCGCCCCCACTCAGGCGTCTGCCCTCCCTCGCTCCTCTCAATCTGGAACACCGCCCCTCAGGAAGGCCCTCCCTGCCAGCCAGAACGCAGGATGCACAGCCGCACCTGACCTCAGGGGCTCACAGGTAAGTGCTGACTGAAGCGCACCACGCACTGACCAGCCGACGCGCAAGGCATGTTCCGTGGTGCCCTGAACGTCCCCATGGCCCGGGGAACTGCGTTTGTGTTTGCAAAGTCTAGCGACCCCGACCCCAGCCTCCTGATTCAAGGGGGGGTCAGCCTCTCCTGGCCACATCTGCATGGCCATCTGAATGGCCTGTTAATGCGCCCTCAGCTCTCGGCCCATGAGCCTCCTGGCAGCCAAGAACAAGTCCGTCTCATCCAGGCCAGACACCCAGAGTGGGCACAGTGCCCGGTGGCCGGCAGGTGCCTGCTGTGCGTCTCAGGAGACGTGGAAAACCGACTGCAGAGCCAGGATGCCTCAGCCCTAACCCAGCCCTGAGGCTCCGCGGCTCTGAAACCTGGCCTGTGCCCTCTATCCCTGGGCCTCGGTTTCCTCACCTAGAAACAGGTCGTTACCGCACCTGCCCTTCAGGGCTGTTGGGAAGTTTTAATGAGCTAATGTGCCAACTACTCAGCACAGCACCCAGCACAAAGAAAGGGCCGCTCAGTGCTCATCCGTGATGGACTCAGGAGTTAGTGGCCAGGCTGGCGGGTAAGGAGGTGAGGGCATCTCCCCACCCCCTGGCCGGGGCTGGCACCGGGCGGGTCTGGGAGCCGGGCCCCTCCTCTCTGGACAGCCCGTCTGGAGTTCTGTTCCACCCGAGCCGTGCCCTCCCCACCCCGAGGCTGGCCTTGCAGAGGGGGCCGGGGGCCTGGGGCACGGCCCCCCTGCGGAGGCTGCTGTGCTGTGCCAGGCAGCCCCCACCCTTGAGGGCAGAGGCACATCCCCCCCAGAGTGGGGTGGTGGCAGCCGAGTCCCCTCCAGGCCACAGACAGCCATGGGCATGAGGCTGACGCCTGTCCCTCGCCCGGTCACATGGGGAGGCCCGCAACCTTGATGCACCTGGGCACAACCTGAGGCCTCGTCCCAGGGCCTCTGGATCTGCTGAGGCCGTGGGAGCTGGAGCAGCCTCACCCTGGGCCACTGCCCGGGCCACCTACACGTGACTCTCCAGCTTCCAGAACAGTCCACAGGCCACTTTCAAAACCCCGAGACGGTGACTCAACCCAGCCGCCCCGGCACGGGAAGAGGGGGCGAGGGCTCCTCGTTTTAAATTGAAAATATGATTTAGAACTGAAAACACTGACTCAGGCCGAGAAGGCCGGCTCCCTCCCAGGATCCAATTAGTCAAGGAGGCCCTGGGTGGGCACGGGCAGGTTCCCACCGTCCCCGGGGCTCCACCTGAGGACGCAGGGCGCAGGCCTGCAGCTGAGGGTGTGGGCAGGCCCCGCAGATGTGGTGCTGGGCTCCGATCCCGCAGGTGTCACAGCAAGAGCCACCCACTTCTCGTTCCCAGGGACGGTGCTCACCTCCCCTTTAAGTCTTTACCTGCCTCATCCTCAAAGAACAACCCGGGGCTCGGGGAAGGGCAAACACGGCCATGTCACTGGGACCTGTGGCCTGGGGCTCTGGCCCAGCCACTTGACACTTGCAGGTCTGACCTGGCTCCTGCTTCCTTAAGGGCAGCGGGAAGGGCTGACAGAGAAGGGGCCCGAGGGCTCTCACACCCTGAGACCCCGTGGTAAGGGGCTGGAATGTTCCAGAACAGCGAGGAGCCAGTGTGGCCGGTCAGGGAGGGCCCTGCGCGGTGTGGGGACTCCATCTAGGAGAGGGGCAAGGAGGCCGGGGGCGCCAAGGGACCCCGTCTTGGCCCTGAGCGTCCGTCCCAGCCCGGGGCGTCCGTCCTGGCTCAGGGTGTCTGTCCCAGCCCCGGGCACCCGTCCTCCTGTCTGGGGCTCACAGCAGCTTTGTCAGGCGGAAGGACGGGCCTCTGAGGCTGGGGACTCCTGTGAAATCCCCGAGCGCCTGGGTGTGGCCCAGCAGCCCGCGGCCTGGGGACTCTGCAGCTGCCAGGAGAGGCTCCAGGGAGCAGAGACCCCACGATCACAGCGACAGGACACAGTGACACCCCGAGCCTGACATGGGTGAGGACACACTGCCTTGGCCACCTCTCTCAACCGCCTGC
Organism: Marmota marmota marmota; assembly: GCF_001458135.2. Classification (NCBI taxonomy): domain Eukaryota; kingdom Metazoa; phylum Chordata; class Mammalia; order Rodentia; family Sciuridae; genus Marmota; species Marmota marmota. The sequence goes on from NW_026000026.1 coordinate 6,289,297, forward strand.
ACGGCGGTGTTACCGCCCCGGGGGACAGAGGGGGACACAGGCAGTGAGAGGTGAAGTCTCGAGGGCCACAGAGCAGGGAGGCAGCAGGGCCAGGCTGCGGCCAGGCAGCCGACTCAGCTGGACCCCACAGCCCCGCGCACTGCGTCCTGGGTGCCGGGAGGGCTCCACACACCACCACGGCTGGCGAGCAGGCCCTCGGCCAGCACCGGTCTCACAGGACTCCACGGGGGTCTGGGCAGGGCGGGCAGGGTGCCACGCGCACTCCCTCCTCCCTTCCCAGGAATCCCAGGGAGTGACAGGGGAGGGCAGCTGAGCGCCCCAGCAGGGACCTGAGGGTCCCTGTGAGCCCTCAGTGTGGGCAGGAGACCGGCAGGAGACGAGCCCCGCACGCACCTGCGGACCCGCCCCCATTCCTGCTAACGTCAGCTACTCCATTCTCAGCCGGGCCATCATGTCACAGCCAAGCCCAATGCCACCTCCTCCAATGCCCTCCCACAGCTACCACTCACGGGACACGGGCTCAGGGCTGGCCAGCTCCCAGGGCTTCACCTCAAGTGACTCCTCCCTGCGCCCCCAGCCTGGGCAGCAGGACCCTCGCTCCCTGTGCTGGACAGCGGAAGGCGGAGGCCTCAGGGTGCGCTGACACCACAGTCCCTGGCTGGTCAGCACTGAACAGGGACGTGAGCCTCGGCTGCTGGCCCCAGAGGGACGAGCCCTCTTGCTTTCCCCAGAAGGTGGCGCAGCCCTGCACGCCACGTACCACAGCACACAGAACGGGGTATGGAGAGCTGAGCCTGTGGCTGCCCAGCCCCACAGTGCCCAGGAGGACAGCCCAGCCTCTCTGACCTGTGGCCCAAGCAGCACTGGGCATCTGGTGCCCTCCTGGCCAGTGGGTGGCCAAGCCTGGTTCAAACCCGGTGTGTCTGGGCCAGTTGTGCTCTTGGCCGCTGGCTGCCTCTGTTGGTCCCTCTGTGGCAGAGGGGCTCTCAGCCGGCTGGTCATGGGACCCCAGGGCACAGCCACTCAGCAAGAGGCCACAGCCCTCAGGAAGTAGAGAGGGGCCACCCGCTGCCCACTGTGCCTGGGAGGAGCAGCCCACCACGGCCCGCCTCCCAGACGGGCCTGCAGGGGCGCTGGTCAGGGTCCGCGCTGGGCAGGGTCCGCGCTGGGCAGGTACTCACGAATCTGAGGAACACGTTGCCGAGCTCGTGCTGAGACTGCGGCTCCGGGTGCAGGCAGCACTCCAGGGCGGCCAGGAAGTCCTTGTGCACCTCCAGGATGTCCTCAATGTTGGAGAAGAGGATCTGCGAGCAAGCAGAGGCCTCCGCGTCAGCAGGGCCCAGGGCAAGCCACGCGCCTGAGGAGACAGCGCTCCGGGCACCGGAGCCTGCAGGGAGACGGGAGCTCCCCCGCTGGCCCGGCCGTCCCGAGAAGGTGGGCACGAGCAGGCAGCCTGTGTGGATGGGCAGAGACCGGCCCAGAGCTAAGGTCGTCATGGTCATCATGGTCATGTCACGGTCACGTCATGTCAGCCAGCTCACCCCCAGCCTGCAGGTGAGGGACCAGCACCCCAGCGCCATGTGCCAGCAAGCCCCAGGGACAAGGGTACCACCCTGGCACGTCACACCCACATGCCAGTGTGCGCCAGCCCCAGGACTGAGCTGCACGTGTCCACAGCAACACGGGGAGGAAACGCGGTCTGGGGGTCTGGAACCTGCCGTGTTCAAATGCAACCTGACCCAGTACTTCCACACTGTAGAATGTAGCCTTTCAGTCATTTCCAGCTAGAGGGACTTTTGCCCCCACGAGACAGACATCTGGCACATCTGGGGACATTTCAGGCTGTCACAAACTGTGGGACAGAGAGGAGAGTGCTACTGGTGTTTGCAGTCACAGACCAGGCATGCCACTGTGGGGCACAGAACAGAGATGTTCAGGCGCCAGTGTCCACAGTGCCCAGATGGGAGTCTGGGGGTTCAGCCAAGTGACGGTGCTGCAGCCTCACTGGCATTAACTAAAAGTTGGGAACAGATATCCACCTGCAGGAACCAGTTAATCACATTATAGTAAGATACATTCCACAGGCAGGAATACTATGCACCTGGAAAAAGAACCTGTGGATACATACACACACAGAATCCCATCGTACCCTCATTTAGATTTTAAGTGTGTGGCAGGGAGGGGAATCCAGGTGCCGAACAGGTTCCATTAGGGGCCTGTTTGTGTAAAACAGAACCAAAAATGGCCCCTCCTATCTATGCTGGCGGGAACAGAGATTTTTAGATGGTGATATAAACTGGCAACTGCAGAGGTCTCCGGAAAGGACCAGGAAAGATCTTTCTGATCTAAACTCCACAAGTTCCATTTTCCTTCTGTTTATTGCACAAGTGTCTGTGTCAGTTTAAGTGCTGAGCAAGCAAGGTGCTCCCTCGGCTCAAACGCCAGCGCGGAAATGAGCACACGCACAGTCTTGCTCCCTCCGGCATTTTCTGAGCACCTACTGTGTGCCGGGCTCAGAGGCCCAGAGGATACGGCAGGGAGCAGACGAGTCCCACCCCCATGGTGGGGGTGCCCGGGGCGCCCGTCACGGGAAGTGGCTGTGGCAGCCCCAGCCTGCAGTGCCGGGTCCCTCCAGCGCGTCCGCTCACGGGCTGACCCCACTCCTAAGGCCCTCGGTGACTGTAAGGAAGGGCAGGAGCGTGAACCCAAAGGAAATGAGAAACGTCCACCCGAAAGCCGCCTGCACAGTCACGACAGCCAGCAACTGCAAACACCCAACCTGGAGGAGGGCTGTGTGAAGTATTACAGAGCCATGAAAAATCACGGGCCCCACACAGACCAAGGGCAGCTCCCAGAAGAAGTGAAGGCAAGACCTGGACCCGAAAGGACAGGTGACGCCGACCGATGGCGTCAGGAGCCAGTGTGCACTCTGAGAGGGAGGACTGTGTAGAGGGACAAGGACGCTCCTGCCTTCGTCTGGGCCGGTGGCACACACCCCTGGGCACCCGGCATCTGGGCTTCACTGCAGGGCGGTTCACCCTCACGGAGAGCAAGGGTCTTAACGCTCGACCTGCCACGATCTCTGAGACGGGACTTGAAGTCACCACAGCATGCCACAGACAGACCCAACCCCCGCAGTGCTCAGCAACGTGTGCCGAGGGAGCAGGCGAAGGAGGGGACCTGGAGAGGGACCCCAACACTCCCCCCAGCCGTCCCCGGGCCACCGTAAGCCTCAGCTTTCCTAGGCACAATGTGGTCTCAGAGCCATCGAGGTCCCCGTCCAGTCGAGCAGGGACACCTGGAGGGGGTGGGCATCTTCCTTGGCCACGTGGCTGGGACCTCAGATGCCCACGGTCCCCTCAGACCAGGGCCTTCACAGTCCCAGGGACTAGGCAGCGGCTTCCCAGAGAGCAAGGTCACATCAGAGCCAGGCCCAGCAGGAGGCCCGCCTGGGAGGCCCGGTGCGCACACAGAAGGCCATTGATCTCCTCCTCAGCCTCCTGAGCCTCTGCCAAGACAGAGCTGCCTGACCACTCCCCGGCCCCTGACCCCGCTGACCAGCCCGGGCAGGAGGCAGCTGCAGGAGCCGGGCTCCCAGGGCCCTTGGGAAAGGACTTTCCGCTGGTCGGAGCCGGCGCCAGACCCTGGCAGCTGGGAGACGAGGGGCCGCGGGGCCAGGGAGGGTCCCG
>NW_026000026.1:6294694-6310097 GCF_001458135.2 Marmota marmota marmota
GTTCTCGTCCGTGAGCCCCTTCTCCACGGAGTCCGCCGCGTTCTGCCGGATGCGGTGCAGGAAGGCCTGTGGAGAGAGCGACAGTCAGCGCCCGGGAGGGATGGGCTGACCCCCCAGGGCCCGCGAGGCAATGGTCCAGGGACAGGGACGCCCCTCACCCTGCGCCAGCTGCACCTCCTTGGGGGCCTGAAGAGACCCAAGAGAATGACACGGGCCAGCTCCCCCCCTCACTGCCACCCACAGTCCCCGGCGGGTGACAATTCACCTCTCCTAATGTCTCATCCTTTTTTTCCTAAGCACTTAACCCTCAAACTTTAACACATTCGCACGGCTCAGAAGTCAGGAGTACAAGCCCGAAAACAGGAAAAGGCTCTTTCCCAGCCGGCCCACCCCATGTCCCCACCGCCACCCAAGCCTCCTCCGCCACCGCCCCCGCATCCCCACCGCCACCACCGCCACCTGCCCGCTGCCCCCACGTCCCACTCCCGCGTCCTGCCCCTGCCACCCCCATTAATCTCAGCCAGGGGCTTCTCAGGGCCTCCAGAGTCTGCGAGCCCCACGTGCACAGGTGCATATGGGGTGGGCCGGGTGCACACGGGGCGGGCAGGTGCGTGCATGATGGGCCAGGTGCACGGGGTGTGCACACAGCAACTCTCGCATCTGCTCCTTCTACCCCCAGGAGAGAGCAGCAGTGTGCACAGGATGGCGACGGGCAGGCACACCCACCCCTTGCCTGGAGCACCCACCCCTCGCTGGAGCACCCTCCATCCTCAGACAGGGCCCCTCGTCCTCCCGTGTGGGTGGACCACGGTCCTTCTGCAGCACTGTTCTGGGGCTCAGCACAGAGAAATCACCTCCTCCTCCGTGAGGCGCAATGTCTGATGACTAAAAGAAGGGACGGGGGACAAGCAGGCACAAGCCCACCTGAAGGAGCTGCCCCCTGTCCGCTCCTAGAGGGAGCAGTCGGGAGGCAGAGGCTCAGGGCCACCGGGTGTTCTGGTTGCTCTATTCTGTTTTGCTTTTCCTGGGGAGTGAGCCCAGGAGGGCCCCTCCCCGAGCCCTTTCTTGTTTTCGCTTTGAGACAGGGTCTCACGGAGTTGCTTAGGGTCTCACTGCGTTGCTGAGGCTGGCCTCAAACCTGCGATCCTCCTGCCTGGGGCTCCTGAGTCTCTGGGACCCCAGGTGTGCGCCAGGGCACCCGGCTGCCATCTAGATACCTTATAGCTGAGCCTCCCAGCTCGGGGTGTGGGGGAGAGGGGTGCTGTGTGCCATTTAGAGGTGAACGTGGCCTGGCCCTGGGGGTGTGTGGGATACAGCCAGCGGGGAGGGGCCGAAGGTGGGGAGGGAGGGGTCGAGGTGGCCCCTAAGGAGAACAGGGCTGTCACCAGCGACCTGCGCCTGCTCGCCCCGGCTCAGCACTGGGCCTGGGCCGGGTTAACCAGACAACAGTCCCACGGAGACCCGGGAGAGGGAGTCCAAGGACTTGTGCCACCCCAGGCCACCGTGAGCTGAGCGGGCCTGGCAGCTGGTCACAGCCCATGGGGCCCAGAGGGAACCACCCCAGCGAACAGGGGCCTCCTGTCACCGAGCCCCGCTGCAGGTTCACCGCGAGCGGGCCCATCCCACCACGCCGTCGACAGGGACCCTACACGTGCTGGGAAAGATGGCGGGGACAGGCCACCACAGAGCTGGGGTCAGGGAGGCAGCTGCGGGAGGCAGAAGGGAGGCTGGCCTCCACATTCAGCTGTCGGATCCTTTCCCATCACGCAGGTGACGACCACGGGGCCGCCGCAAGCCCAGCCACCACCCAGACTCAGGCTTGAGAGGACGAGCGGCTGGGGTCCCACTCGCGGCCTCTGAGTCCCCGTCCAGGCGCAGTGCAGAGGGCTGTGGTCCACCTTTGGCTGACACCCTGGGGTGTATGTCCCCAGCCTGGGCCCCCTCCAGTGGCTCTCCTCGGGTACACCTGGGCACACGAGGAGCACCTCCCACCCACCCCGCCTCCTTCCTCTCCCAGCGCCCCACCCAGTCACTGCCCCTCTGCCTCCGGGGCTCCAGCCACACCCCGCCGTCCTCACCCCCTCTCTTTCAGGTCCATTTCCAGTCCATGTGCAAACACCACCGGCCTCCCCTGGGAAAGCCCACCGCCTCTCCCACCTCACAGCCGGCCCCCAGCCCAGGCCACCGCATCCCCACCTGGACTAACGCAATCACGTCTGCCCTGGTCCCCCTCACCTTCCCGAGAGTCTAGTCCACACACAGAGACAGAGAGGTCCTTCTAAACGCATAAACCAGATCTCGTCACCCACAGCTCAAAACTTCCATGACTTCCACAGGAGGACATCCAAACCCTCCAGGGCCATAAGGCCCCCAAGCCCTCTGACCCCGCCTTCCAGCACTCCATCCTCCCACACTTCAGGAATCTTCAGCCAAACCTATTATTCCTGCCTCAGGACCTTTGCACATGTCTTACCTGCTAGCAGGCTGCTCTTAGCAATCCACCCTGAGCAGGCTCCTTCTTACCCATCAGGCCCTGCTCAAATGTCTCCTCCTCAAAGGGGCCCTCCTGCCTTCATGCTCTCATCACCTTCCCATTTGACAGCTGAGAAAACTGAGGGGAAGTATCTACACTTGCTCCTCAGGGACAGGCCAAGCTTAAGAAGGGAGCATGGCTCCAACGGAAGAGGTCAGGTTTGGAAACCCGCGGGTCTCCCTCCTTCCTGTGTGTGACCTCAGGAAAGTGTACGGCTTCTCTGAATCTTAGATTCCACTTCCCAAGTGTGAGAGCCTGGTGACACCTCGGGGACTTTCACAGGTAACAGGACAGAGTGGGTGGGAGTGAGCGGGAGCTCCGGGGAGCAGGGTCCAGGGGCCAGGAGAGGGCCGGGCACCAGCAGGCTGGGGGACCACAGGAAGTGGGAAGTGCCTGGCGGGACAGGCCCCGACACCTGCTGGCTGGCCTTTGAAAGGACAGCAAGGGAGGGGACGGACAGAACTCCTAGAGGATGTCTGGACAGGGCTGGGCGCCCACAGGAAGCCAGTCCCCAGGCCCAGGGACAAAGCACCTGCCCAGTGCGCAGACGCAGCTGTCCTGCAGGACCAGGGAGTGGCTGGCCTAGATGGGCTTCCTGTCCCCATTTCTTCACAGGAGCTCAGCCACCACATGGTGCTGGGACAATGGGAGCTCGGGCCACCCACTGAGAAGCTTCAAAGAAGCCACTGGTGGCACAAGGAGCAGCTCTGACCTGAAAGAATGGCGGGCCCTGCTGGCGCTGGCTCTGCCCAGCCCGCGGCCAAGGCACAGGGACCTTCCAGGCGGCAGGAACGTCCTCTGAATGCTGGCGGGAGATGAAGTGGGGCCCTCACCCAGGGGTCTCCATGGAGGCTCTGCCTGGACCACTGCCCCTCTTCCCAGAGTCCTCTCCCGACGTCGGCGACGAGAGACAGAAGGGACAGAAACCCCGCGCCCACCGCCCATCACTGCCCGGCGCTGGCAACCCCTAACTGGGCCGGGTTTGCCCAGGGCCACTGACACAGGGGAAGGGGTGGCCCTCGGGTGCAGGAGCCTCCCGCCTCGTCCGCACGGGGACAGTGTACGCCAAGCCCGGCAGCGAGCACCGTGGACAGGCCCACCTGGCCCAGCTGCCCTGCGATATCAGGCCCCCAGGAGAGGGGACAGCAGGCCCTGGGCAGAGGGGACCCTGCCCCCGGCAGGTGCTCCAGCTCCCCGCCCGGCCTGGGCACCGCACTCCAGGGCCTCTGAAGACAGCGCGGGCATCTTCTGCAGCTGCACCCTGCGTACAGGCGGCGCCCACCCCTGCCACCCCCAGGCGTCCCCCATGCACAGGGCGGTGAGGTGCTCGAGGAGGGCGAGAGCCACAGAGGGACCCCACCAGGCACAGCCCAGCGCCTCCTGCAGTTCCTGGGCCCCACTGTGTGCCAGGCCCCACTCGTGGCCCAGAGGGTCCAGCTGTCACACTGAAGCTGGGGCGAGGTCCCCGCCCTCTGGGAGCTTCCAGGATCCACTCCCCTGGGAGGGTGGCAGGTCTCCCGCCTTCCCCACCTTTGGGAAGAACCCAGGCTGCTGTTTGTCCAGGTGTCCGGCAGGGTGGCGCTCCGGTGGCCCCAGAAACTGCTGGGCAGCACCTTCCAGCTGGCTGCTCCCTCCCGGCAAACCACTGTCCCCACGTCAGCCCAGGAAGTGGTCCCTGGGGAAGCCACACACAACCAACCTGGGGCTCACCGCGTGGTACTTAAAACGGTGATGCCACCACTCTCACACGCTTAGGCTGTTTCTCATGTCCTCGCTGTCACAGGGCTTGATGGACCTGGTGCAGGGCGGCTGCTTCCGGGCTCCCCTTGGGGACGCGGGGCCTTGCTGGGTCAGGGTGCCAGCTTCTCGAGGTGTGACGCGCTGGCTAATGATTAGGGACACCATCATCTTGACTAGTTAGTGCCAATGGCCCGCGTCCAGCCAGCAGTGGGAGGGTTCCAGCAGCACCCCTTGGAGAGGGCCACAGCGTCAGCCGTTCACGCAGCACGCGTCCAACAGGACCTGCCAGGGCCACCGTAAGCTCACTTCACCCCCAACGGGTTGGTCTCGTCCGAGTCCCAGGGCGTGAGCCACCTGGGAGGGCTCCAGCCAGAAGCCAGCACCTGGACCCAGGACTGTCCGACTCCTGCTGCCGTGGGAGGAGGGGACCCGAGAGCTGCTCAGTGGACGCTGACCCCGGGTCTCCGTGGTCCCCAGAGCCTGGGACGGAGCGGGAAGACCTGGCAGGATTGACTGGTGGTGCCTGCCAGGCTGGGGGCACTGGAGCCCCAGCCCCAGCGGCTGCCTCACCTGAGGCCCAAGGTGAGCTGGCGACCCACAGGATCACACAGGACCCCAGCCAGATGCCTTGCCGGCCCCACCCGGGGCAAGGACTCAGCCTGGGGTGGCTCTGCCGGTCCCCAGCGTCACACTGGGGAGGACATGCTCCGAGCATCTGGTGGGCTGAGGCCAGGGCTGCCGCTCAGAAGCATCCCCAGAGCACAGGATGGCCCTAGGGGACACCAGCCCAGACCCAGGTGCCCAGGCAGAGAGGAAGCCCTGCTCAGAAGAGGCGCCAGTCACCACCCGCCGCAGGCCCAGCGCCCTGTGCTCATGGCTCCAGCCGAGGGCCTCCTCGCAGAAGCGCCCTGCACTTGACATAGCCCGTAGCCCGTCCCCCGTCCCCTGTCCCAGCCACAGCACGCACTCTCTCTGCCCATGGGGGCAGAGATCCCTCCTCAGATTGAGAGACCTCCTTGTGGGCCCCATAAAGGAGAGTCCGGCCACCACCCCACACTGGCCCTCCCCTGACCCCTCCACAGCCGACATGGCTGCTGGCACAGACTCAATGACATGCCAGCGTGCCCCCCTGGCACAGGGCGGCCTGGGACTGGCACAGAGCTGGTGCTTAGGAAAGGTGGGTTTGCTGAGGAAGGGAGGCTGGAGGCGGCCTCAGGAGTTGGCAGCCCAGGATGGGGGTGCCACCAGAGCACACCCGGCATCCTCCAACACCCATTAGTGTCCCTAACGTGCTTGGCCTTCGCCAGGCACAGGAACTTCTCTGAGTGGTGTGGTTTCTGTTAAGAGAAGGCCTCACTGTGTACTCCAGGCCAGCCTCAAACTCCTGGGCTCAAGTGATCCTCCTGCCTCAGCCTCCCAAACAGCTGGGACCACGGGTGCAGGCCAGGGACCAGCTGCTCCCTGCAGCCTTTAATCCTGAGTCAACTCCTGGAAAGAGGCGCACGCAAGACTCTGCCCATTTTACAGAGCAGGGCACTGAGGCTCTGCCCAGGAAGGACACTGAGCCACTGAGAGGCGGAGTGGGTCTTGAATCCAGGCAGCAAGTCCCAGCCCGGCCCTGCATGGGCAAGTCGCTGGGCCACAGACCACAGCACCTAGAAACAGGCAGCAGCTGCCTTGTGGGGTTCCCCCGGGAGCAGCCATCTGTCTGGACCCCGTGGCCACAGTCCTGGGAGGATAGATCTCTCCTAGGAAGAGGCCTTGGAGTCACTCTGAGACCAACACTGGCAACCTGATCTGCCAGGGACACCGCCTTTTTGTCCCCAAGGACACCCCAGTCTCAGCTGGGGTGACCTCACTAGACATATGGCGAAACCTGAGAGGACCAGGGGACAGGCTGGGAGTGGCCCTAGCCTATGGCAAGGACAAAGGCAGGCAGGGATGCATCCCAAGGACCCCAGCCCAATGTGTGCCTAGTGGCCAGGGTCCAGGCCAGCGGACCTGGAGCAGCATGCACACACCATGGCCAGCCACGGCTACCCGGGATGGTCACCCCACAGGCAGCGCCAGCAGACCCCGCTGGCCTGCGCCAGGACGGCTTCCCGGCCGCGAGGACGCCAAGGGCTCAGAGCTGGTGGGAGACGCTCCAGGTGCAGGCCCAGGTCAGGGGGGCGGCTGAGGGACCCGCACCCCAGGGCACAGAGCGTTCCTCCTGGGATGCATCTGTGGGTTCTCCGCAGACACCCGGATCCCCCAGCTCTCCTGGAGGCCTCAGGCTCCCTTCTCCAGGGCCAGGAGGCCCCAGGAGTCCTCTTCTGTGTGGTGCCGGAGACGTCACCAAGCCAACACCCCACCACCCAGCCTCGCCCCACCCTGGGGCACTGTGTCCTCTCAGGAAGCAGGATGTGAGCCTGACCGGGGGCCAGAGGGTTCAAATCCTGCCCCTACCATCCACGGCTGTGTGACCCAGACAAGGAGCACCACCTCTCTGTGCCTCAGCTGTGGGCGCGACGGACAATCCAAGTATCGCGGCCCCGGTGAGGCCGGAAGGAAACACCGCAGGCGAAACATGGAGCCCAGCTCTAAGGCCAGCTCTAAGGCTGCAGCCTGGTCTCCCGGGACGTGGGGGCCAGGTGAGCGCGCAGACACCCCCACACAGGGCAGAACTCCGACTGGGGCCTGGAACATGGTGGGTCCGCAGGAAAGTCAGCGACTGTCACGTCCACGGTCCCCACGTGGGACAGGCCTGCTGAGCCCGGCCAGTGCAGCCCCCAGTACCAGTGCTGCCCTAAAACGCTCTCCTGGGGCTCCAGCACCACCCAGGGGGGAGGGAGGGGCACAGGCACTGTGGACCGCAGCGGGCCCACCTGCACACCAGGATGGCCATGTGCCTCACCCCGCACGCCCGCACCCCACCCGCGACGCCCACTCCCAACCACGTGACCTCAAAGGAGCCGGCCTCACTGGGTCAACTTCCTCTTCTGCAAAGCGGGAAGCTGCTGAGGTTTGAGCAAGACGGCGCAGGCAAGGCCTCTGCCCCAGGCTTCCGGGGGACGCCAGGGGCTGGGCGGGGAGGCGCCCTGGGCGACCAAGGAGACACTGTTGTTCAGGGTCATCTTCCGGGATGAAAAGGGCCTCTCCAGGGTCAGGGATGGTCAGGAAAAGCCCGGCGGAGAAGCAGGCATTTGAGCAGACAGGATGGAAGTGACCCAGCAGTTCCGCGGGTGTCTGAGGACATGGCCAGTGCAAAGGCCCACCCTTCCTGGCCAGTCCTCCACAGCTCGCCTGTCCCTGCCCACTGCTCTCCACTGTGAAGCCCTGATGGACCTGGGTTCAGTTACCACACGGTTATCCATCAAACCCACCCAATGTCACCTCCAGAAAGGCTTGTCCACCTAGGTCACTGTGGTGTCCCAGAACCTGAGATTAAGCCCTCCATAAACGTGTCTGAGTAACTGATGAGCCATCTGCAGGGACCACCTCTACCCCAGCCCCTTCTAGGCCCAGGCCCGCCCCATCCCCACCCCAGAGGAAGGTGGCGCAAAGCCCCAGCTGCCGCAACCTGCTGGGGAGGTGTGACACCACAGAGGCAGGGGACACGCCCAGGAGGCCCCAGGGGAACTAGGTGCTCCTCCCCACAGGCCTGCACCCCAGGGCTGGGCCCTGCAGCCTGCCCTGCACCCACCGCCACCGGCTCTGGGCCACCTCACCCTGGCCTGCTCAGCGCCCTGCAGGGGGTCTGCCAAGGCTCCAGCCAGGGCGGAATTTCAGACCCCAACTCCCCACTGCTTCTGAGAAAAGTGACCAGGGGCCTCAAGTGTCCCCAGGGCTACAGGCGGCTGGAGCGCAGGGTGTCTCCTGATCTCCGGCCCAGGGGGCTTCACCTGCTCCATGCAGGGCCTCTGGCGGGAGGCCAGACAGGGGACCCAGGGAGCCCGCTGCATCCTCCGCCCAGGGCAGACATCACTGATGGAGCGCAGACGTTGCTCCTGCGCTCTGTCAGCGGCACCACCACCTGGGCTCACATGGGCCTACTCGACCCGACCCCTGCCGTCCCGGGGACCCCTCAGTTTCCTCTTCTTGTCACTCCTAAAGAACAGGCTCGTCAGGGTGGGTAGCAGGAGACCTCCACCAGGGTGCCTTGAGCCTCTGCTGAGGGCGGCCCTCTGTCCCCCTGGCTTCCCCCACGGAGATACCCACAGCCCTCCTCCCTCTGGCTCTGATGGCCAAAATGCCTCCAGGCATTGCCCAATGTCCCCCCAGCTGAGAGCCACTGCATTGTGGCTCCGTCAGGAAAGTGACCAGAGCCAAGTATTTGGGGTCTCAGGGTGGCCCCGACTACTTTCTCTAGGAAATGAGGACTCAGAAAGGCACCAACTGCTGATGGGTCTGGAGGCCCTTATGGGGTGACAGGCGCATCCTCAGGTTGGTGACTGTGATAACCCCAAGACCTCCGCCCTGCTCTCAGTGTCCCTGCACCACCAGGCCTGCAGGTGGGGCCTGGAGCAAAGGCCTGAAGTGACCAGACAGGGCAGCCACTTCGGGTGGTATTTCCCGCCTGATGTCTGGGACAAAGGGGACCAGTCACCCGCCCCAGGATGCAGGGTGGGGAGGATGGCTGGGGCCCTGAGGTCCCCTGCAGTCTGACAGGACAATGGCTGGAATGTGGTGTCCCCTCTGGGGGCTGACATTTGACAGCTGAAGACAATGACTTTCAAGAGGTTTTGTTTCCTGTCCAGAGTTTTTTTTAATCTCCCCAAACAATCGTCCCTGGCTGCCACCTCCTTCCCAGTCCCGACCCAGTCCCCCTCCTCCCAGTCCCCCTCGGCCTGCAGAGGGTCCTGTTTGCAGAGCCAGAAAAACAATGCACAAAAGTGAGAGAATGCAAAAATTGTGGTGGGGTCATTCTCCCAGTGCCTGGGCAGGCCCAGGAGGGGACAGGCCGATGGCGGGCCCGACCCAGGAGTCCCAGGAGCAGAGTGCCACCCTGGCTCAGCTGCAGCTGGGTCTTCAATTTAGGGAGCGTCTGTAATGTTCCCACTGCTTCCCACGCACTGCCTCATCCCAGGCAGCCCTACCCTCTTTACAGAAAAGAAGACACAGGTTCTCAGTGGACACCATGAGGGCACACATGTGGGATCTGGGCCAACGGAGTCCAGGTGCTGACCTTCTGCCACTCTGGCCCAGTCTTGTGCTCTGGGCTTCCCTGACCTCCTGCTCACTTCCCACTCATGGTGGGGCCACATCATTAAGTCATCTCCCCACAGAGCCAAAAAGGCAGGTACCTTTGTCCCCAGAGTCCAGCCCAGGCCTGGCCCTCTGGGCCCAGGAGAAGGAGACCTGGCAGGAAAGTGGCAGAGTCAGTGACACCTCAGGCTCTCAGAGAGGTCCAGGGAGCCTTGACCACTGCCGTAGGCTGAGTGAAGGGCCAAAGGATGCCCCACAGATGCCCACACGCTGATCTACGACACCTATCAGGTGTCCCCTTACAGCAAGAGGGACTGTGCAGACGGTGACAGTCGTGAAGTGGGAGGTTCTCCTGCATTACCCAGGTGGGCCCAAGGTCACGGCAAGGACCCTTGTGAATCAGAGGAGGGGGCCGGAGAGCAAGGGTCAGAGTGCGTAGAAGGCGCGGGCTGCTGGCCGGAGCACGGGCAACCCTGAGTCCAGGAGCGCGATGCTGCAGTCTGGCTGGGCACCATTCACGAGCCACTTGTCAAGCAGAAACGAACTTTATTTTTAGAACACACACACCGCACCACACAGCTCCTCAGGAAAAACCCTCAGAGCCCAACTGCCACCACGGCTTCCCACAAGCCTCTCAACCCCCCCACTCCTCCTGCTCTTGAGGCCGATTGGCTGGGTCGCATGGGCGGAGCCAAAAAGGCAGGTACCTTTGTCCCCAGAGTCCAGCCCAGGCCTGGCCCTCTGGGCCCAGGAGAAGGAGACCTGGCAGGAAAGTGGCAGAGTCAGTGACACCTCAGGCTCTCAGAGAGGTCCAGGGAGCCTTGACCACTGCCGTAGGCTGAGTGAAGGGCCAAAGGATGCCCCACAGATGCCCACACGCTGATCTACGACACCTATCAGGTGTCCCCTTACAGCAAGAGGGACTGTGCAGACGGTGACAGTCGTGAAGTGGGAGGTTCTCCTGCATTACCCAGGTGGGCCCAAGGTCACGGCAAGGACCCTTGTGAATCAGAGGAGGGGGCCGGAGAGCAAGGGTCAGAGTGCGTAGAAGGCGCGGGCTGCTGGCCGGAGCACGGGCAACCCTGAGTCCANCCACCTCCCACAATCCTCCTGCTCTTGAGGCCGATTGGCTGGGTCACATGGGCGGAGCCAAAAAAGACCCCCAATGAGCAGCTCCGTGGTCTGAAAGGGCAGGGAAACAGCCCAATGAGCATCACCGCAGAGGAGCCAATCAGCTGGCAGCTGGAAGTTTGCTGGGGCCCCTTCGGCTGTGGCTCTCAACAGCGCGGCCTCCAGGAGCTGCGAGGGCAGGGGATTCGGCCCGGCCCCCTCGGCAACTGGATTCGGATCCCTGAGTCCCGACTCCAGAGCTGTAAGGTGACCGATCTGTACGGTTCAAGGACACCGAGTTGGCAGCGACTTGTCACAGCCACCATGGGAAGGCCAGGCACTGTCCAGACGGCGAGGAGCCTCCATCCCCTCCATGTCACCACGGCAGACGCCTCCCAGCCCCGCGGGGTCACGGCCAGGCCTCACCTGCACCTGCAAGGGCAGACGGCCCGCTCACAGGTGGATGGCCAGGGGGGCGGCCACGGAGGATGGATGGCCAGGGAGGACGGCGAGGGTGGATGGCCAGGGAGGATGGATGGCCAGGGAGGAGGGCCAGGGTGGATGGTCAGGGTGGATGGATGGTCAGGGTGGATGGATGGTCAGGGTGGAGGATCAGGGGGTACACTGTCAGGATGGATGGTCAATGGGTGGACAATCAGGGTGCCCGGCCAGGGTGGATGGCCAGGGAGGATGGCCAGGGTGGGCGGCGGAGCACTAGTCATTACCATAACGATGTGGCCACACGAAGCGCCCTGTGCTGCCGGTCAGCTCGTTCCCTGAGCCTACCAGGTAGGAAACGCCTAGTGAGTGGGGACAGGGTGGGACAGAGCTCAGACGGAGTGAGGACACAGAGCCCGGGACCAGGCAAGGGCTTGCCGCATGCCAATGCCAGGGTATCGAGGAGGGGACTGCTCGGGTCCCCGACCCACAGATAGGGAAGCGTCCCTGAGGGCAGAGTCACATGCTCAAGTCACCTCTGCAGGGAGGGAGGACGGAGCCCAGAGGCAAGACTGTGGCAAGACCCCGTGTCCCCCTGGGCTCGGAAGAGGGGAAACTAGCTGCAGGGAGGACCGCAGGCCAGACACCAGGACACTCCAGCGACCAGTATCAAGGCGAGTGGGGTCACCCATGGCCTCGTCACAGCCCACGCGCAGCCCCCACTGCCCTGAAAGAACCTAAACACCTGCAGGACCAACTCGGGAAGGAGGGACAGCCGGACGGATAGACGGAGGACTCCACAGCTCCCACACCCTTCTCCCGCCCCAACAGCTCTAACTTGACCTTGACTCGAGGGGCCCACCACAGCCATCCCCCCACTGTCACCTCAGCGCTCAGTCAGGAACTTGCTCCTGTCGGTCACCTCATCCCAGCCACAGCCCCAGAGCTCAGCACCACGGAGCCCCCGTTCCTACCCTCAAATGAGCAGGTGACAGGAGGGGAGGGGCCAGAGGGGACAGAGGGGACAGGAGGGGAGGGGATGGAGGGGACAGGAGGAGAGGGGAAGGAGGGGACGGGAGAGGAGGGGAGCAGGAGCAGGGACCATGGAACAGGGCCACTGGAGGATCACAGGGACCCCCGGCCGTGATGCACAGCAGCTGGGCATCTGGGGCGCCCTGGGCCTCCATTTCCCCGGCTGTCCACCGCTCAGAGCTTTCCACCCTGGTCCCAAACACAGCCCTGGGACCCTGGAAGCCACTCCATGCCCCATCCTCTGTCCCTCTCTGCAGAACGGAGGAGGGGAGCCCCACGGAGCAGCCCTCCAGGCTTCGTGACCACGGAGGCCCCCCACCCCCCACCCCCGGCCCAGACCGCACTGCGTCACCCTGATGGCGCGAGTCCTCTCCCAGGACCACCCGCCTGCTCGAGGTCCCTGAAAGCCGTCTGCTATGGGAACATCATGGCCCTCGTGAGCGCCAGCTGCCCGCGGCCCCCCTCGGCTGTCTGTCTGGCTGCCGTCTGTGGCGGAGGGGTTCAGGCCAGAGCGCATGGGCCATCCACACCCTGGCTGGGTAAAAACTCAGATTCTTAAAATCACAAATGCCCATCGCTGGGAGAACGGATGAACGGATTCTGGAGTTCCCCAGAGAGGCTGGGGACACAGGTGGCATTGCACCACCTCACAGGAGAAGGAAGGTGAGGCGGTGGGGCAGAAGGTGGGGTTCCACCACCACCAGGTTCCAGAATCCCAAGGCTGCCCTCGGAGGTCAGGGCCGGGCACCGTCTGGGGGCTACAGCGGCTGTGACAGAGCCTCACCTGGGCAACGCATGGGCAAGGTTCACGGGCCGTCCCCTAGAGTAGCTCCCCTGAAGTACAGAACTGCACCAGAAACAGCATCACAAAAGCACTTTTTTCAATAAAGCTATGACCTAAAAGGGACTGTCCCCTGCCCCTGGCTCATCCACCTCCCCAGGCAGGATCAGCTCCGCTGAGGCCTGTGGCCAGCACAGCCCTCGGCCTGGGCTCACCCAGCCCACCCTTCCTGCCTCACACCCGGGAGACCTGGCTCCTGGGGCCTGTTGCCAAGAGACAGCTGCCCCCCCACACCCCCAGGTCGAAGCGAGGCCAAGGACAGCGTCAGCTCTGGCTCTGAAGCAAACAGGAAAGAGGTCGGGTTGGCACGGGGGGCAGCCCAGGGCCCCTCCAGGGCTGACGGTGTCCCCACCCCCACAGGCACAAGGACTTTACAGGCTTCACTCTGCAGCTGCTGATGGGCAAGGCCAGGAGTCCCAGTGCAGCCAGGTGGGGACAGGCCCCGGACACCAAGAGCAAAGTCACTGCATGTCACCTCCCTGCTTAAAACCCCAGCAGTGGCTGCCACTGTCAGCAAAAGCCACACTTGCCACCGCAGCCTGGGAAGCCCTGCCTGGCCTCACCTCCCCCTCCCACACCAGCCCCTGGATGGCCTGGGACACCCTGCAGCTTCTGCCACACAGCCCTGTCCCCTGCCCATTCCCAGGCCGCACGCTAGGCACCAGCTCCTCAGTGAGGCCCTGAGGAGGGGTCCTCCCTGCACCCAGACCCCCCACCTGGCTACTTTTTTTGTCCAAAGTGCAAATCACCCACCAACATCAAATCTTTCCTTCCTGGACGTCTTTACTACCTGTCTCCATCATAAACCCCACGAGGGAGGGACCCCGCCTGTCTCCTGCTGCATCCTCAACACAGAAGGTGCTCAGCGCATCAGGAGGCGGCCCAGGGCGGCCAGCCCAAGGTCCATCACAGAACCCGCTTTCTTATACAGCTGTCTGCGTCACTTCCACTTCTGCTGTGACTGTGTTACCTTTACAATTTAGAAAACCCAGTGACGAGGTGGCCCTAAAGGCCAGGTGTGGCCCACCCCAGGTCAACAGGTCTGATGACCAAGAAGTGGCCCTGAGAATCAGTCGGGGAGATTCTCAGAAACCCTCTGCCCGGGAGGCACACCAGGGAAGGCCGATTGACTCCAGAGGCCAGCCACAAAGGCCTCGAGGACACCCAGAGCTCAGGCTGGAACAGGTGGCCAGGGGCAGCTGCTCAGAGAGAGGATGGAAGGATCCCGGGGCAGTCATGACCAAAAAGCAGAAAGGGCCAAAGGAAGGAGTCGGGCGGCCCCAGCAGCACGAGCCTCACGCTCCTCAGGTCACCATGCACAACCTCTGCCCGGGACCAGTGGGGCACCCGGTGAGGCACTGGCCCCTGCCCTCCCTCAGAGGCCTGGCTGGGCGGCGGGAAAGCCCGAGTGTGCATTTTCAGGTGCTGTCCATGTTGGTGGCCAGCGGGGCCCTGGTCTAGGAGGTGGCGGTGATCCTGACCTGGCTGGGTAGGAGAACTGCCCATAACCACGAAAATTAACACAATGACCACAAAAAAACCCGAAAACACGCCCCGTAGCGCCACTGTGCACGTTCTGCTGTCCTGCGCAGCTGCAGGGACAGCCGCATGGAACTTGGAGTGTCACCCTCCTCTGGCCCGCAGTGGCTGAGGAAGAGGGCAGGTGCACACACCTCCCCACTGCCCCATCTCAGGACCCTTGGGACGTTCCCAGCTTCAGACCCTCACTTGCAGGCTCCCGTGAACACCCTGGGACACCAGGTGCCTGGGGTTCCCCCCACCCCCCCCCCGCCCCGTGCTCGGGAATTTTTTTAGACTCATCTTGAGAAATGGGGTCCCGGGGGTGTCCAGAGGGCCAGTGGTGCTCTCTCTGCTAAATGCCTCTCCAGTGGGCTGGCACCAACTCACTGCCCTAAAATGATGCCACAGGTGACAGGTCTGTGCCTTCAGATGGCACAGCTCCAGGGTACAGAGGAGGAGGCTGAGGCGGCAGCAAACTGTCCAAGGCTGGTGCTGCCCAGGAGCTGCCCTGCAGTGCTTTTGAAAGCACTTTGTGGGCGAGAGCAGCGGCAGGCCACCAGCGCTCACAAGGCTGCCACCTGCACCCGGCTGCCCTATGAAGATGACCCTTCCAACCACCCTCTGACAGGGACTGGTCCCAGGAGGCAGGGCCAAGCTTCCTGGTGGCCCAGGCACAGCCAGGCAGGGGGTTCGCACCCAGCATGGGAAGGGGGTCATCAGCCCACACCTACAGCAGGAGCCGCGCCTGGCAATGAGACCTGCTTGCTGTGACTTCAGTGACACACTGTGACTTCAGTGACACGCACCTCGGCCACACAGACCCTTCCTGCAGGAGGGATCCCCCAGCCCGGGGGCCCCGGGTCAAGACCTCAGAAGTGCAGCAGAGCATGGGGACCAGGCAGAGGTGACAGTCTGCAGGCACACGGGCAGCAGTGCCCGGGACACACCCAGGGTCCCAAATATCGCTCAGAACCAATGTCCAGCTCCCCCACCCCACACCC
>NW_026000026.1:6310112-6344210 GCF_001458135.2 Marmota marmota marmota
ACCCCACCCCCCGGAACTTCCCACCACATCAAGCTGGGGAGGAAGCTGGCGACCAGCAGGAGGAATGTGACAGTGCAGAAATCACGTCACCACGTCGTGTCTGCAGCGGAAAGAGGAGGGGGCAGCGCTCGGAGCAGCCGTCTGGAGAAGTCACTCGGGCCTACCCAGTGGCCACAGGCAAGTCGCCAACCACACCAACCTCAGCTTTACTCGTCTGTGAGAGGGGCAAGGTGGCAGGTGCCCAGGGCCACTATGAAGATGGGGACAGAAGTCAAAAAGCACTCACTAGCCCAGGCCCAGCAGGCAGCGGGCGCTCAGCAAACCCCCTGACGACACCAAGTTCAAGTCTATCATCCTGGCTCTGGCTACCACGTCCTATCAGAGCCTCCTTCAGCTAAGCTGGTCCTGCCCAATGGCCTGGAAGTGCCACATACCCACCCACTAAGCACACAATGCACCCACAGTGTGTCCGCAGAGGCAAGAACCTTCCCTGGGCAGAGCCTTCGTGCGCCTTCTCCCCACATGCACTCGCGGCATGATGGCCAAGACCTGGTGAAGGGGCATAAGCCAAGTGGACAGGGGGGGACACTGTTCCAGGCAGAGGGAACAGCATGCAAAGGCTCAGAGGCCAGAGCAGATGAGCAGCAAGGACAGGGCTGAGTCAGAGGGAGCAAGAGGGCAGCGGAGGGAATGAAGCCGGGAGCCAAGCAGGAGCCCCAGGGCAGTCCTGTGGGGCACCTGGGGAAAACCACAGGCTCCAGTCCAGGTGGGGGACAAGATGTGACTTGGTTCTAACAGACGCTCTGGCGTGTGGAGGGTGGACTAAAGAGGGCGAGCCAGGGCCCATGTGGACCCCGGGGCCTGGGCGGGGTGGAAAAGTGGGCGGACACTCAACTGCCCTGGGGCCGAGCCCAGGGGACCTGCAGACAGATGGGAGGGATGCGACTCCCGGTTCTACCTGCGACACTGGCGGACAAGAGTCACTTTTACTGAGACAGGAAAGGCTGTAGTTTGTGTGACGGAGTAGAGTGAGCGTTCAATCTGGGACATTTTGAGTCTCTGCCCTCACGCCAGCCATCGGCGAGGAAGACAGACCATCAGTCAGCATATCCTTCCGCTGTGACCAAGCGGGCGCTAGGAAGGTCTGGGCAAGGAACCCAGGAGGGGCATTCAGGGCAGGCTGCCTGGCCGGGGCCCCAAGAGCAGAGCCGGGCTGGGGAGGGGCGAGAGCGGCTGCCTCTCCTGCTCCCCGCCCCCCCCTCGCACCCACAGCCCAAGCCCGAGAATGGAGGCAGCCTGGCTCTGAGGCCCGAGCTCTGGGGTGGCACAGAGCTGGGTTCAGAGCCCAGAGCTGCCTCTTCTTGTGAGCTGGTCTTCCCGTCTTCCCGCGACAGAGGCTGCTTAGACGGCTTGGGGTGAGCAGAGCCTGCACACCCGGGAGGGGTGCCCACCGCCTCCCCAGCCCCAGGGAGAAGCTGCCTTGTGGGAAAGCTGAGCAGGGCTCCGACCACAGGCCAGACCCGGCCACCAGGGCCCGCTCCTGGCCACCCTGCCCAGGGCACAGCAGCCTGCGGGGACTTTCCACAGGTCCAAAACAGGAACTGAGTGGACGTGCACAGCCTCAGGGCTGCACCGAGGGTGTTTTTCCACAGGGAGGCCGAGCACAGTGCTGTGGCTGTTCAGAGTGGCCACTGCCCGCTGCCAAGAGAAGCCCAGAGCCGCCGCAGCCCCATGCAGGCCCTGCCCACCCGCCAGGGCGTCCTCAGCGGCTGCTAGGGCCAGGCCCCGGTCTAGGCCCTGGGGAAACAACTGGAAGGAGGCGGCCACTCTCTAGAGGCCAGGCAATGGATGGGGACAGCAGTTAACAGAAACCTGTGGCTACGTGTCCTGAAGAAAATCAAGCAGGACAGGCAGGCGGGGGGCGGGTGCTGTTTTGAAGCAGTGGCCTCTGCAGGAAAGGCCTCCGATGAGAGACAACCAGAGGTCCAGGGAGGAGGTGAGCCGCGGGCAGCAGAGCGAGCCAGCCAGGCAGGGGGAGCCGTGCACAGTGAGGACACGGCTGGGGCGGAGCAAGGACTGGACGAGGCGGCAGGAGTGGGGACAGGCGTGGGACTCTGCAGAAGGGAACGCCGAGGCCAGGCCAGGTGTCAGGAAGGGGGTGGGAAGGGCCCGAGGAAGCAGGGCTGAGCATCCGACAGCTGCCCGGGGTGCAGCCCTGTCCCCAGGGCAGTACCGAGGACACTACCCAGGACCCGGCCTCCCTTCTGCCCCCCGCCAAGCCTTATTTGTGCCCATATGTAAAATGGAGATGAAGGTCCCGCCCAGCTCCAGGAAGGGGGAATGAGGAGGAATCGGGAGTGCGGCCAGAGGCTGGGCCATCCCGGACCCCAGGGCTGTCCGCTCGGCAACCTCCCAGGTCCCACGGTCACCACAACAGACGCCGCAGCCCCCAGAGACCTAGTCCCTCCGGCAGCCCCAAACAGGCTCTTGGGAACTAAGGTGTCCCAGGGGGTGGTTCCTGGCAACCAGCCGCCTGCCTAGCAACAGTTGATGGGATGGCAGCTGGGCTCCACGGCAACCAGCCGCTGGGGCCCAAGGCCGAGCACCACTTGTGGGGTGGGCTCCCAGGCGCCTCTCTGAGCTGCATGACTCACCAGCTCGGAACACCCAGCAGGCTCCTGCATCCAGGGTCCAGCTTGCAGGGCCACAGGCCGGGCCCAGCCAGCACCAGCCCAGGTGGGCACTGCGCTCTGCTGACCCCTAACTCTCCGCTCTGGAAGGAGGCAATGGCGGCCTGGAAGGGACGTGAAAGGGCAGTGTCCACACTGGAACCTCGCCGAGCACAGCAGAGGCAAGCAGGGAGCACGCGTCCGCACCTGGTCCTCCCACAGTCCCCGAGTGGTGGCCTTATTAGTGCGGGACTCTGGGATTTTTAAATGAAATACCCAGATGTGAACGTCTAGACCAGCACAGCGGTGAGCACATGTGAACTGGCAGTGGTGCATTTCCAGGGGCTTCCAGCAGCAACGGGAGCACCAGGCGTCCAGATCTTGGTTTCTAAATGCCATCCCCCAATAGCGAGGACCAGGCTCCCAGGGGGACTGGCAGGTTCTCAGGCTGGAGCACGGAAAGTACAACTGAGCCTGGAACATCTTGTGGTGCCAGCAAGTAAAGCAAAGAGTGGCCAGAGGACAGGGAAGGAAGAAGGAGACTCCAGGGGGACAGGTCAGAAAGGGCCAGCGGGAAGGACTCCCTCAGGGCCAGTGGGGGGACGACCTGAACAATAAGATAAATAGCCATGCGGCTGAGGCACCAGGCAGGCAGCAGTGTGCAGACCGCGGAGGGCCCAGCCGAGGGCTGTGTCCAGTAAGAGGCAGGGAGGGCACCCAGGATGGCAGGGGTCTCCCAGCAGACGGGGGACCCAGGGCGACTCCACTGAGCCAGCGTAGGGTGGAGGGAGGGAGGAAGAGCAGGGAGGGCCGGGCTCAGGGCAGAAGTGACGACGCGGGCCTGGCCCTACTCAGTTTGAGAGGTCACTAGATATCCAGGTGGCAAGGCAAGGTGGCGTGGCCATAAGTGCGAAGTCCAGAGGAGGACGTGCCAGATGCGCTCGCGAGATGGTGGAGAACCACAGAGGTCCCTCCCCTACACAGCCAAAGTCAGGGCCAGGAGGTGGCAGAGAACGGGCCTAGCTACTGAGCCAGGCAAGGGACAGCAGGGAGCCCCAAGTCCCAAGAGCAGGACTTAACTGTGAGAACGGCCTCTACCATCTGCAGCGTCCTCCAGAGGTGCATCCTGAACACCCCACCCCTCACCAAGTCCCCTCAAAACTGGCCAGCCTCTTGTAATGTCACCTGGAGGATCCCCACACAGCCTGCCCTGTGAGCATCTCCCCAACAGTGCACTCATGATCCCCCAAGACCCAACGCTGAATACCACCCGAGCCACAAAAGATCAAAATCCCTAAAGTCAAACTCAGAGAGCTGAAGCCCACAAACAGGAAAGCCCCAGGGAAGAATGGCTGTGTAGGGGGAGGCAGTGGGGCTGCGGACGGGGTCACCTGTAGGCAGGGTGGTTGCCCCAACCCCGTCACCACCCCATCCACATGACACCTTCTACACCAGAGGCCCAGCAGCTGCAGAATTCCCCGAGGGTGGGCTCATTCAGGGTTGCAGGGCTTCTGGTGAGGGTCCGAGTGTGGAAGGAGACAGGCTCCACAGAGCTTCCCAGACCTACCACAGACGCCCGACAGCTGTCCCACTAGGGCTAGTGGACGGCACCTTGAAAACCGTCTGCACCATTTTTTATGAAATATAAGCAATTCATGCCCCAGCTGGCTTTGCAAGTTCTAGAACTTACAGCTCACTTTTGCATTCATGACTGGAAGAAAGCAAAGCACTTCACAAATGCTTGTCTGGAGCCGTGATGGGCTGTGTAGACGAGAATGGATCTCAGTTGAACCCCCAAACCATAAAGACAGATCTGGAATTCAGTGTGACCAAGGTTCCAAAAGTGGATTTCAAGGCATTATCAATAAAGTGGGCTTTTTTCATTTTTCCATTCTGCCCAGTGCATTTGGCAAGAACTTGAGACGCGTGGACTGGCCACAGCGTGCAGCGGCGACTCCAGTTTAGAACGGTGTCTTCTGCCTGCCTTCCAGCTCCTTCCAGCTGATGAAATTCCAGGAGCTTTAAGGGTTTAAACCACACTTTCCTGAGGAAGCCGGGGCGTTGGTGACGGGCAGGAGATGACCACGTGCAGTTAGGGGAAGGAGACCCCGGGGCAGTGGTGCCACCCTCAGCCCCCAGGAGCCTCAGGGTGGTCCTAGGAGACAGCACTGAACGCTGAGCTACTGGCTCCCGCAGGCTCGGTCCCGGGTCCCACAGCTACGCTACGTACACCCAGCACCCCAACCCCTTCCCCGGAACCAGCTTCCCCTCCTTCCACCTCCCAGGAAGCCTTTCTTCCGGTGGGGGATGGGGCTTTCAGGACTCCAACATCACAGGTTGTAATTTCTAAGGATGATCATTTTCTTTCACATTTTTTATTGGTGCATCATGGTCACACCCAAGGATGGGACGTGTCCTTACCTATGCGGACATGCACACCATGTAAGGTCAAGTGGCCAATGTCACTCCCCAGCCCCAGCTGTCCCCTCCCTCCCTTCCGCTCACTCCCTTTCCTCCTCTGACCTCTCTGACCTTCAGGAGACACCCCCCACCTTTCTTCTCCTTTTTCCTCTCTCGTTTCCACACAGGAGAGAAAACACACAACCTTTGACCTTCTGAGTTTGGGTCATTTTGCTTAACATAATGTTCCCAAGTTCCATCCATTTTCCTGCAAATGCCACAATTTCATTTTCTTGGTGGCTGAATCGAACTCCAGGACGTAAGTGCCACACTTTCTTTATCCATTCATCCACTGACGGACCTGGGCTGTCCCTGGTGTGGCTGTTGTGAGTTGTGCTGCTGTGAGCGTGGGCGTGTGTGTCCCCGAAGTGAGAGGACTGCAATTCTTCAGGTTCAAGACTGAGGAGTGGAGCGGCCGAGCCGTGTGGTGGCTCCGGGCCTGGTCTCGACGCGTCTCTGGGCTCCTCCCCATGGTGGCTGTGCTAATTCCAGTTCCCCCAACAGTGTGCGGGGGCTCCTCTTCCCCCAGAGCCTCTTGGGCGTTTGTCATCATCGGTCCTCTTGGTAACGCCACTCTGCCTGGGGTGAGACGGCATCCGAGTGTGGTTCTGGATACTTTCTTCCCTCGGGTGGTGCCGGGGCGCAAAGCCCAGCCCATAGGCGCCCGGCCAGCGCTCCACCCCGCGCTGCAGCCCGCCCCAGGGGAGCTGTGATTTGAGTTTCCCTCATTTCAGATATTTGTGGGCCCCTTGTATCGATTCTTCTGAGAAGTGTCTGTTGAATTCACGTGCCCACTGTTAACTGGTTATTTGGTGTTGAGTTTTCTGAGTTCTTTATGTGTCCCGAGATTGACGCGTAGCTGGTGAAGGTTTCCTCCCATTCCTGCCCCCTTGACTGAGCAGAAGCTTTTTAACCCCCTGCCACCCTTGTCAACTCCTGGCCTGATCCTAGCCAGGTCCTCCTGGGTGTCTCGGCCGGCCTCTGGTGGGCGCTGACCTGCCTGCTGTCCTAGGAGCTGCGGTTCCTGGGCACGCCCAGGCCTTTGGTCCGTTGGGAGGTGACTTGGGTGCAGGGTGAGGGAAAGGCTCTGGGCCCCCCTTCCACCCGGGGATCCCAGCGTCCCAGCGCTGTCTGTGGAAGAGCCGTCTTGTCTCCAACCTATGTTCTGGCTCTGGGAGGAGGCAGGCTGCGGGCGTGCGACTGTCCCTGTGCCTTCTTCTCCGGTTTTGCGTCCATCGGGCACTCTCTCGGCTGAGCGCTGTGGACGACTCGAGGTCAGGCCTCTGCGTTGCTTTTTTGGCTCAGCCTGGCTTTGGCTCTTCTGGGTCCTTTATTAGGAGGATGACTGCAGAGATTCTTATCTTTGGGGATTTTGACTTTGGGGATGCCAACACTCGGGATGGTGGCATTTGGGGGTGTTTCTGAGTGGCGGCCCAGGCCGTGGAGGAGGTCCCGTGCTCCCCCGGGAAGTCCCAACAGAGGAGAAACGGACAGCAAACGGCTGCAGTGAAACTGCAAGTCCTTCAAAGGACGATGATTTCGTGACATCAATGAAAGTGACGGGGACAGGTGAGGCTGAGGCCAGGAAGCCATGGTGGTCGGACCACTGGCAAGGAGAGAGAAGCTGGGTCAGAGGAGCGGGCTGAGAAGTCCCCAGGAGGTGCTGCGACCACCAAAGAGCAGGCCATGAAAGCCCAAACGACTTCACCCCACACTGCAGGGCAGCCCTGGTGGTGACCGCGCCACACGCGGCCAGCCCCAACGGAAACTGTCAACTCTAGAAATTCACCAGCACTGCGAGGACGTCCCAGATACAGCTAACAAACGAAGAAATTCCACCTATTCTTAGGATTCTGGTTTTCTTCTTCAAGGCAGAGGCCTCATCTGGCCTGTCCCTTGTCCCCAACGCTGCCAGGCCTATCTTCAATGGCTGCTCAGGGCGGGACAAGTTCTGGGGCTGGCCATCTGGAGGGGGAGGATGTCCTGGCCCGGCACACTGCACACTGCTGGGCCCACCTGGGCCAAGGGCCGCTCTCCCCTGGAGGACCCCCTTCACTAAGGGCAAAAAGCTGCTCTGCCCTGGGCAAGTGGCCTTTCCCCAGGCCACGGTGGCTCGGCCCAGCTGGCTGGCCTCCTTGGGCACGGGCTCCCAACCTCCCCAAGGCCCCCTCCCCCCCCAGCACGCGGATCAAGCCATCAGCAGAAAACACTCGTGCACGCGCCCAAAACCTGTCCCTTGGTACGCAGGAGCCCCCAGCCTGGGCCAGGCAGTGCAGGTGCAGAAATGGGGAGCGCAGAGCCCCCAGGAGGGACAGGAGGAAGGGTGCGGCGGGAAGCTAAAGCTGGGGTGGGTGGGAGGTGCCACTGAGCGGAGAAGCAGGTGACAGACCTGCCCAGGCATGAGCTGCTCGGAGCCAAGGCAGATCCAGAGGAGGCCAGGCACTCCGGAAAGCCCTAGGACAGAGGTGTGGGCCCTACCAGGTGCCAGGTAAGTAAGTGCTAGACCTCTGGAGGACAAGTAGACATTGACAAAGGAGAGGAGTCTGCAGGGAGGGGGGGGTCGAGGACAGGGAGGAGAGGTGGGAAGAGGCGAAAGACAGCAGGGGACCGAGGGAGGGGAGGAGACGGACGGCCAGAGGCCACACTCTGGCCACTGACCCCTGGCCTTCCGGCCCCACTCCCCTCAACCCTCCGCAAAGCTCTCAGAAGCCCATAGCACAGGACGCTGTGACCTTCTGGGGCCCCATTCCCTGGGCCTCCCTGGTGGCCAGAGATGCCCAGCCAAGGCTGCCAGGGAGCTGGGGAGGCCACTCCCGGTCCCTCCTCCAT
Source organism: Marmota marmota marmota (assembly GCF_001458135.2). Classification (NCBI taxonomy): domain Eukaryota; kingdom Metazoa; phylum Chordata; class Mammalia; order Rodentia; family Sciuridae; genus Marmota; species Marmota marmota. The sequence continues at coordinate 6,318,071 of NW_026000026.1, forward strand.
CACCATGGTGATGGTGCCCCTCTGCCCCGCCCCCTCGGGACAGCGGGAGCATTCTTTCTTTTCTCTTCACCCTGGAAACTGACCCTGAAGCTGAGTCTGCTTCCCGGGACCCCAGGGCCACAAGTCACTTATGAATGTGTCAGTGTCACCATCATGTAAGGACGGTTCTAAACGCCCAGTGGTTTTGTTCAAAGGCATCATAAATGGTCATTTATTTTAAAAGTTTTTTTAAAAGCGGAGGGGGGGAGGGCTGCTTCCCAGGCACCCAGGAAAACCCCCACTTCCTCAGCCACCCTGATCCTGTTCAGTGAGGCTCCTGCCGCCTCCCTACTGGCTCACTGCTCCTCACGCCCACCTTGAACTGCAGNATCGCACTCACAGGGTGTGAGGGGCCCGGCCAGAGCTCGCGCCGCCCCTCGGCCCCCCTCAGCCCGCTCCTCTTCCTGCTGCGCCCAGGCGGGAACCTGCCCTGCCCCGCGAGGAGGAGAAAATCATCACCAGATCCGGGAGACGGCAGTCCAGGGAACCCTGAGAAGTCTGGCTGCAAAATGTTTTAAAAAGAAAAAAAAAAAAAAAGGCTGACAGGGACACCCGGTGACACAGTTTTAAAGTCCAATTTTGAAAAATGATCCAAACACTCTTTTCCCCAAACATGACGAATGACGAGTGGCCACCAGATGCTGGGGTCAGGAAATACGGCTGCGGCTGGTTTTATTCTCTTTGTTTTCAAGAAACCTAAAAATTAGGGATGTCACAAGCGCCCAGGCAAAGAAAAAGCAGGAGACCGCCTGTGGTGAGTGACCCTCCCTCGCAGACCGCCACAGGCCCCCGGTGGATGCGCCCAGAACCAGACACCCGCGCTGGCACGGGGCCAGGGAGGATGCACACCAGCCCGGAGGGACCTGGAGTTCACTGACGTATCTAGAAGGCCCGGGAAGTCCACTGCAGGCCGGGAACGTCCATCGTTAGGACGGCATCCACTGCCCAGGGAACAGGCGGGCAGTGTCCCAGAGCCTCCTGCAGGACGCAGGGCAGAGGCCTGGGGAAGTGATGTAGCCTGTGGAGTGGGGTCACCCGGGGATGAGTCACGGAAGCAGCCCTCGAGTGGTCTTGGGAACGCTCAGCTACAGGACAGCGCGGACCCCCGCCTGCCCGCGGGCCCTCATTCGGGAAGCTCCTCTCAGAAGCCTGGCACTGGCTGAGATGGCAGCGTCTCACCTTCTCCACCAGCTTCTACACCCTGTTTGGGCACAAGACGAGGCCAGGTCCTTGCACACAGAGCCCCTAGATCCTCACGGGCCTGAAGCTGGAGTTCCGGCTCCAGAGTGTCCGTCACATGTCCCCTGCTCTTCCGTCAGTGGGATCTGGGTTTGCAGTCACTTCCAGGAAGTCCACCATCCAAGGGTTCAAGGAGACCCTGGGGTTAGGAACCTGGGAGTCCGGCTACGCCCAGCCCTTCAAATAACCACTTCAGAGCGGAGCAAGTCCTCTCCAGTGTCACAGAAGAGGGCGAATCACAGGAGGCCTAAAGGAAAAGACGGAAACGGGCGCAGCCGGAGTGACAGCAGACAAGACGACCTCAAGACACGGTGCCTCTCCAGAGGCTGAGGCAGGAGCATCACAAACTCAAAGCCAGCCTCAGCGATTCCGTGAGACCTGTCTCTACATAAAATATAAAAAGGGCTGCGGGTATGGCTCCATCCCGCAGTGCCTCTGGGATCAACCCCTGGCACCCCAAAAACTAAAGAAAAGGGGGAGTGAGGAGGGCGTGGCCTGGGGCAGGGCTAGAGAGGCCCCAACCACACTGTGTGCCCTGCCCTCGCACACCTGGCCGCAGCCTCTGGCCACCAACCTCTCCTGGCACAGCCACCCAGCCCGGGTCCAAATCCCTCAGGAACGGCCTCAAGCTCTCTCCTCCCTGCTACCTCCCTGGTCAGGGCCACCAACCTCTCCACCTGGCCCCCCTGCCCCCTGTGCCTTGTAAATCAAACCCTTTGTGTTCCTCCCCTGCCCTCAACCCCCAACGGCTGCTTCCCAGGCACCCAGGAAAACCCCCACTTCCTCAGCCACCCTGATCCTGTTCAGTGAGGCTCCTGCCGCCTCCCTACTGGCTCACTGCTCCTCACGCCCACCTTGAACTGCAGACTTTTTCTTTTTTTGGAGTATAGAGATTGAATCCAGGGTGCTCTACTGCTGAGCCACATCTTAAGCCCCTTTTTTAGGTCTTATTTTGAGACAAAGTCTAACCTGCAGAGGCTGGCCTCAAACTTGCAATCCTCCTGCCTTGGCCTCTGAGTATCTGACCACAGGCATGCACCACTGCACCCAGAACCTCAGAACCTTTGCACTTGCTATTACTTTTGCCCAAACAACTCTCCATAAAGCCCTGTAGGGCTGCTCCTTCCTATAGCTCAGTAAAAAGGTCACCTTTCTAGAGGCCTCCTCTGACCACCCTGGCTAGCGTGGCTCACCTAGACCATGGCCTATGCCACCCACCGCACCTCTACTTTGGATGTTCGATGCTCGATGTGCGCGTGGGCACCATGCAAGGGGCCCTGCAGGTCCACGCAGGCGCTGCCACCGCTGCCCGCAGCCCGGGCCTGGCTGGCCGCACGTGGCATCAACAGTCACCTTCGTGCTGCTCCACGGCATAGGCACACCCGTGCGCTCATGACAGACACTGCCCTCAGCGCCACACATACCCTGCAGGGAGAACCCGTCACCCCTGCTCGGGAGATGGGAACACCGAGGCACAATGGTCAAGTTACTTGCCCAACTCACACTATTGGTGGGACCCCAAAGGATGACGGGAAGGATCCCAAGAAGACCCGTCCTCACTGGGGCCTCCCAAGCCCCACGTCAGTGATGGGCCAGATCCCAACACGACTGGCACAGACGGGGCCAGCAGCCCCCGGGGAAGGTGGGTCCCCAGAGTTTGGAAGTGCATGAAGCCTAGGTCCCCAGCATGTCCCCAGCAAGCCACTCTGGGGACAGAGGGAGCAAGCTGGCAGCCCCAGGCCTGGCCACAGACTTGTTTTGTTTGGCCCATGGACTGTGGGTTAAAAATGCGACCGAGCTGCCAATCTGTGAACGTGGGGTGGTCCCACCCAGAAAGCCCTTGTTCCAGCCGCTGGAGGACACGGTGTAAAGGGCAGGAGATCTAGCAGCGCTGCACCAGAGGCACGGAGCTGGGAAGCAGCTGTCCTTTTACCAGGGACACTCGCTGGTGCTCCAGGACACCCGGGGCGTGGGGTTAAGGTCATGGGCTCTGGACCCAGATGGATGGGCTGGCTCAGGTCTGAGCCATCTGCTCACGTGCTCCGGCCCCTCGGCTCCTCATCTGTACAGCAGTGCCACCCCACAGGTCACAGGACACAGGCACCCTAGGTCTGTGTAAAACGTCACACACCAACCATCGCAGCCGCAGGACCACCCCAGCCCACTGTTCACAGACCGCTGGACGACAACAAGTGTGGTCAACCCACACGCTGAAGTACGCTGCGGCCAAGGGAAGGAACGCTATCCTGACACCCGCCAGCACCTGTGACCCTGCAAACACCGCGCTCAGTGGGAGAAGCTGACACAAGAGGCCCCGCCCTGCCCAGCTCCACTCACAGGATGCGTCAATCAGATCCACGGACAGCAGGTGTGTGGCCTGCGGCACAGAGTGGGGGTGACTGCCAGGGGTCCAGGGCTTGCTCCTAGGGTGATTAGTAGTGCCAGTCACCCACTCTCATGGACACAGAAGCTAGTAGAGTGGACCCAAGGACGGTGGATGTCACGTGTGTGAATTATGTCTCAATAAAAATGTCACAACAAGAAGAGGCCCTGGGAGGCGGGTCCTGTGATGCCATCGTGGGGGTGAGAAGCTCCGCGGCTGGAGGGTCGGTTCCCACGGCCAAGCCATGTTGGCAGCAAGGGCCAAGCGGGTGCCAAGGGTCGCCCGGCTCCTCAGCTCTTGCCAGGCAGATCGCTCCTGTCTCTGAGCCCTGTCAAAGGCCACGCTGGAGTCACTCTTGACCTGGTCCCTCTGAGGTTCCCAAGGACCCTGAAGTCTGGAGCATCACAGGGGACCTTTGCTTATTCATATCTATAGGGACAGCTGGGGACATCATAAATGAGGACTTGAACAGCCCACAGTGGGGACTGGCCCTCTCCCAGGGGGACGGGAAGAGACATCGTGGGTCTCTGAGTCCAAGCCCTTGGCACAGTGGCTCAGATGTCAGTCACCTCCTCCCACAAGGGTCAGGCCAGCAGGATGGTCCCTTTAGGGGAGGACACCTTGCTTACCAGGGGCGGATCACCTTGCTGGGCAAGAGTGTCCCCTGCACACCCAGGGGTCCCTCACGCACCAGCCCCCAGGGTAAGAGGGCCCCCATGAGCACCCTCCCATTAGAGCCTCGCTGAGCCCGTGGGGGCTGCAGAGGAGCCCTCTGAAGGGTGGCCCGTCTCCTGAGCAGGGACAGGGCCTCAGGGGCGCCAGGGCTCCGGGCAGCCTACTCCCAGAACAGGGCCAACCTGGGAGTGAAGGGACCAGGGGCCAGAGAGGGACAGGGAGGACACAGGGAAGAGGAGACTGAGAGCAGAGGGGACAGCAAACCCAGGAGAGAGCGGGCCCGGGCTGGGCAGAGCTGCCCGGCCAGGAGGGGCCAGGAGGGGCCAGGAGGCGGGAGACCAGCGGGGCCTTCCCCGAGGTCCTTCCCACAGCAAGGGAGGCGCCAGCCCTGCCCAGGAGCCCAGGAGCCGGGCCTGGGGCTTCCCCCGCCAGGACAGGAGGAGGCCCGTGGTCAGGCCGGGGCTGGGCCCGGAAGTGCCAAGCATCCAGCCAGGTTGTCATGGCCACGAAGACAAAGGGGGCACACAGAGGCCTGGAACAGAGTCCCCATGAGGGCCCCGGCCGCCTGAGGTCCCTAGGAGAGCCCGGCTTCCCCCAGGACCTACCTAGCAGGGGCTCCAGGCGGCCGCAGGGAGGGCCGCAGGTCAGAGTCCAGCGTGGAGCAGGGAGACTCCGAGACTGGGCCTTGATGGCCTCACCTGTCCGGGGGCCTGTCCTCAGCTTGTCCCCATGGCAAGGAGCTCCCTGGGGAGGACCCCGGAGCCTGAATGACAGCGTACAACCAGAGGTGGCGCCGCTCCGCCGGGGCCCCAGTGCCCGCGGGGAGAAGGTGACCTCCCGTCTGCTCCAGACCAAGGCTTTCGTGAACCGCAGTTGAATGGACCACCAGGAACATGGGGTGCAAAGACCCCTAGATCCAACCCAGGTGACCCACTCTGCCAAGTGGCCCAAGTGTCCGCGTTTCCCCAGTTTCTGACTACAGCCTGTCATGAGCCACATGGTGCCCTGAGTGGAGCCAGGGGACCTCAGGGCCACCAGGATGCAGGCATGACAGTGGGCCTGGGGGAAAGCCCCCGCGTGCAGGGTCTCCACCCCCCTCACTACTTGCTGGCCAAGGCAGAACATCCCCAGGCCTCAGTGTCCCACCCACAAGACGAGAGTAACCCCAGAAGGACCCCCGGGCCTGGGGGGTATTCCACGAGCTGACACACGGGACACTCTCATCAGGCCCTCCCATGGGGACGATTACTGTGGACACGGTCACACGTCGGGTGGCACTGTTACTGACACACCTCCTCACACCCACTGACCCCCGCCTGACATGTCCAGTGCATTCTCAGTGACTGGCCTGCAGTCTGTCCCTCCACCAGAAGGTCCTGCTTGTGAGGGCAGGGGCTGGTCTGGCCCATCCCCTGCTGAACACCAGCTCAGCCTAGACCCAGGCCTGGCACTTGGTGAGTGCCCATAAATGACAGGTCAGGGCTGGGACCCTGGCTTTACCACACCTTTGCTGTGTGACCTCAAGCAACTGACTCAATCTCCCTGAGCCTCATGGAACAAGAATCTGGGAAACCAGAATACAATGCCCTTGCCAGGTGCTGAGGCTGCAGTGCTGCCCGACACAGGCCAAGATCGTCAGCTGACAGCATCCTCTGGGGGCACGTTAGGTTGTCACAGACGTGGGTACGGCTAGTGGGTGGAATGAGGGGTGCTGTTAGCCATCCTACGGGCACAGGATGGCCCACACAGAACCATCCAGCCCCCGGCGTCCACAGTGCTGAGGTGGAGAGACCCTGACGGGAGGCCAGGCAAAGGCGAGGCTCCAGGACCACAGGAGGGAGGCGCAGCCCCAGGGCGAGTCCCTGCAGCGCAGGAGGAGTCCCGGGAACCCCGGGGCTGCCCCAAACAAGGGAGACCACCACCCAGACAGCTCTGGAGCCAGCAGAGTCGCGCGTAGCGCTGGGTGCCACCACAGTGCACCTGCAGGTCCCACCCGGAGCCGGCTGGGAGCCCGCCGCTGGACACCCGCCCCAGCCTGGGCCCAGGGCTTTCTAAAGCACAGACACAGCCTCAGAAGCCAGCCACGGCACAGCCACAGGTCACATGTCCATGGGCCAAGGGAAAAGTCCACGAGCACCCAGGGAAAGAGCCGGAAGACAGCGGGCGGACCAGTGAGCACCGGGGTGGGTCGACCAGAAAGGGCTGCTCACTCGGCCAGTTCTGCAGGGACACCGCCTCCTCCTCCGCCTGGTGAAGAGGAGGGACACACACGCCCTTGGCCCCAGAATCCCTTCCTGGGTGTAACCTACAGGTACACGGAGCTGTGGTCTGTCACACCATCGTTTACACTGGCACAGCCTCCGTGTCCCCCAACGGGACTGGCACACACACACCTCATCCGATGGAATTCTACGCAGCAATCCTGGGGACCGTGACAGAGCAAGTCCCACGATGGGGACAACGAAGAGCACAAAACGTGTCTGTGTCAGCTGCTCTCTCTGCCGACGGACCTTTATTTCACTTACTTGTATGTGGTGTTGAGAATCGAACCCAGGCCTCCCACGAGCTGAGCCACAACCCCAGCCCCTGCGCTCGGCTTCGCACAGCCAGAGGGTGAAGGCCACCTGAGGGGGCCCCAGGAGACGGGGGCCTGCGCTGCCCCTGGACGGACTCAGAGGCTGGCTTTCACTGGACTTACTGGAGACTTTCATACTGGAGATTGAACCAGGGGCCCTTTACCACTGAGCTACAGCCTCAACCCTTTTGTATTTTTATTTTGAGACAGAATCTCACTAAGTTGCTGAGACTGACCCCGAATTGCGATCCTCCAGCCTCAGCCTCCCACGTGGCTGGGATTACAGCGAGAGCCAAGGCATTACTATACAGTTTTAATTTTGTCCTGGGTAGATGCACATTTTACCTATGTACAACATACATACCACACACACGGACACACACACACACACACACCGTCTCTGTACGCACATACAGCTACATCACGGCCTGCAACATACAGCATATAAAACACACAGGTGGTACATGTGTGGTCTATGTAGTGTGTACACTATGGTTTTATACTCGCACACATGTGTTTACATGCACTTGTGTCATTACAATTTTTAATTAATTCAAAAGACACAAAAGATGAGAATGATATGATTCCAATATACATAAAGTCCCAAAATAAGCAAAACTATTTGATGACAGACATCAGAGCAAGTGGTTACTTTCGGGGACACTGTCAAGGAGGGGACACCCTCTAGGTGCTGGCAACACTCCCTGCCTGGTCCGAGTGACAGCTACACAGATACAGCACATCATGAATCCACCAGTCACGTGCTCCTCGCGGCTCACTTGGCACCAAGACAGGACTAAAGGGTCAAAATGAAAATGTCTTATGGGGAAGAAATAAAAAGGACTGGTCGTGGGGGCACTTCCAGAGATTCCCCCAACTCCACCACCCCCATTCCCAGAGGGAGCGCCCCGCTCAGTGCCCTGGGAGCAGGCCAGGCGCGGGGACCCCCGGGGTCCCCCCAGGAAGAAGCCACATGGGAATCAAGCTGGCCTTTGTGGATGGGGCCAGCAGAGCGGGACAAAGGGCCAAACGGCGGCCCTGCTCCCCAGCCCCCTGGACACTGAGGCCCATTCATGTTGGAGGCTGGCCCTTCCCCAGGCTGCCCGCCTCCTCTCCAGAGCTGGGAACAATGTCCCCTTTGACCACCTTCTTGTCTCCCACTTCCGCATTTAATTGCAAGTTCATGGGTATTAAGTGGCCCGCACAGCTGACCCAGCTCGCACCCCCTCCCCACCCCCAAAGAAGAGGCCCACAGCGCTGCCTCTGTCCCTTCCCTGCGCCCGCCGCGGCTCGGTGACCCTCCCCAGGGAGAAAGGCCCGCCGCCCGCCCGCCCTCAGCCTCTGTTCTCGCCCAGAGAGCTCGGCGTGCCCACCGCGCTGCTGCTGGCCTGGCTGGGGGCACCAGCCCGCGACGGTGGCCTCTGCTCCGACCTTCGTGGCCACCGCCCACTCCCCTCACACCTCACAGTGTGGAAACAGGCCTGCCGGCCACCCGGAGCCACCCGGAGCCACCCGGAGCCACCCGGAGCCAACACGGAGCCTGGAGGTGGCTCAGCCGGACTCCACGACCTGCCCTGAGCTGCCCCTGCCCCCACTGGAGCGGATGGCTCAAGTCTCTGACCCTTAACCTCCCCTGCAGCGCCACAGCCCAAGGACAACTCCTGAGCTCATCTGTGGTCCCTGGAGGGCTGAGAAGAGGTCCCACAGCAGTGTCCTTCCCAGCACTCACCTCTGACCTTGCTCATGGGGTCCCCACCTCCAGAAGGTCCCCAGGCCTGAGGCATCTGCAATGGACATTTCACCTCCTCCAGGAAGCCTTCCAGGTTACTTTGGCCCAGGTCCGGCTTCCCCTCCACTGAAGAGCCCGCCACCACCTCCCCGACCAGTTCAAGGCTGACCTGGCTCCGGCTCCAGCCTCAACCTGCCTCCTCCTCTGCAGGCCGCCTCCTGGGCCATCCTGTGCTGGACACTGAAGGAGCTTCCCCGAGCCCTGGAGCTCCATAGTCAGCCTCCTGGCTGGCACCCCAGGGCTCCCCAAGGCCCTGCCTGAAGCTCTCAGGGCAACCTGTGGCCTTAGAGGAGGTCCCTGCCACACACCGTCACCTGCCCATTCCTGGCCCTCCACCCTCCTCTCCCTCCACGCATGCACCACCAGCTCCCTGCTCACAGATGCTGCCGAGTCCCCCAGCTCCCAGCCTCTGCACGCACTAGCCAGTGTGCCTGTGTGGGGCTGGGGGTCTTGTCAACATCCACTACTGATGCAGCAGACCTGTGGGATCCCACACAGAGGCTCTCAGTCCCCAGAGCTGGGCTGGAGAGGAGCAAGGACCTCAAGGGCTTTGGCACGTAGCAGCTGCTCAATAAAATTGATCCCCCGTTTATTAAGCTCTAACCAAATGAGGTGAAAGGGAACTGGGTGCCTGATCTTCCTAGAGGGTCAAACTGGAAACCTGTAAGACCTGACTTAGGTCTCAAACACAAGTAAAGGTAACACTGGGCTTTGAAGAGCCTCAGCTGCCGCTGCCTGGGCCTGCGCATCTTCTTCCATCTCATTCTCAGGCCTCCTCTGGGTGCTGGGCGGGGGGTGCGGGGGCTCGCTGCACAGGGCCCCTCACAGCCACCGAGTGGGCTGCTCCCCACTACAGGGACACACGCGGGACCAAAAAAGACTGGAACGCCCACTCCGAGCCCTCAGCTACCAAGACAGCGTCACAGCACCAGGAGTGAGGAGCGACTCCCACGAACCCCGAGCTCCCCACGCAGCGGCCGCAGCCCCTGGAGCCTGCACGCACCTAAGCACTCGCTGGCTCCGAGGCCACCATTGGGACCTGCTTTTGTCCTGGGTGCGTTTGCCACCAGCCCAGGAGCCAAGGGACCCGGCATCCACACGGCCCGTGGCTGAGGCCTCTCCGGCCCGGCTCAGAGGAGGAAACGGGGTGCGGAGAGGGGTCCCGCTGGGAAGTGGGCTTCTGTCCACCCCCAAGAGGCCCGGTGAGGGGCCACCTGGGTCGGGACCTGAGAGGAGGGCTTCAGCTCTGCTCCAGCTGTGGCCTCCCCCTGCCGGGCACCCCGGGCGCCGACAGCATCCCCCTCTAATCTGCTGCAGCCAGGGTGCAGACCCGCCATAAAGGGGGCCTTGGGGCTTTGATGTGGCGGAGGACGGAGCCGCCCACAGAGCGACCTGACAGGGGCCTGGGGGGAGGGAGGGGCACGCCAGATGGGGCTGCCCAAGGAAAAGGGGGACAGAGGGACGGCACCCCTCCTAGGAGCTCAGCCAGCGCCCCAGCAACACGCAGGTGAAGGCCCGGCAGGGTCTGTCTGCTACGGGGACACCAACAAGAGCCAGCCATGGTGGGGGCCGGCTGGCCACGGGCAGCAGGTTGGTCACAGAAGACGCAGGAGCCACGCGAGGCAAGCCCGGGCTTTGGGAAGCTCCGGCCCTTGAGAAGGTCCCATCCTGGGGGCCAGGCCCACAGCCAGGTCCTGACCACAGTATGACCACACAGGCCAGTCTGTCGCCGCCCACCAGGTGGCCAGGTCCTGAGGCGAGCCCAGCCCGCCGCCCTGCCGCCCAGCAGCCCCGGGAGGCTGAGGCCAGGCCTCAGGAGGCAGCACAAGGCCACAGCCTCACCTCGCAGGATCCGTCTCTGAGCGCAGAGGCCAGCTGCACCTGAGTCTGGCCGTCCCTCTCCTCCCCCCAGCCCCTGGCCAGGCCACCACAGTCCCCACCTGGACTGCTGCTGCGACCTCCTCCTGGTCTCTCCTCTCTGTACTCCACCCACCCAGGAAGGATCCCAGGAGGGTGCCCCTGTGTGGCCCGCTCTTGTTAGCTGTCCTCTTTCCATGTCCCCTCAGTGCCAGGTCCACAGATGCAGGGAGCTGGCCTGTCGCGTTCAGAGCTGGTCCGCCAGCGCCCAGCAGGATCTTAGTCAGCACTTGACGACAGTGTGGGACAGCAGACACCAAGATCCCCAGAGCTTAAGGAATGTCCATTCCCTCTGTGACAGGGGCCCTGGGAGGGGCAGTTCTGGGGGGTCGTGGGGCCTGGCCCCGGCTGGGGAGGGCAGACGAACTAGGGAGGGCCTCTGAGCAGCTGCTTGTGGGCCACCGAGCCCACACGCCTCCGGGGCTGTTAGAAACACAGCCTCAGGCCCGGCCCAGGCCTGCAGGTTCACACTCTGCATCTGGCCGCCCCCAGGGGCTCTGTGGAGAGCAACCTGGGGTGCCCTGGACCAACCTCAGAGTAAGCAGGGGGTGCAGGCGCGGCTGCTTCAGGCAGCCCTGGGACCAAAGGCTGGGACAACCCTCGGCCACGCGGGGCCAGACAGAGCAGAGATCATCCAGGGACCCAGCACCCCCCTCCCCCCCTCGAGAAGCCAGCAGGTGGCATGTGCGGTGGGGGAGGGGAGCAGGATCTGAACGCGGCAGACGCCTGAGAGCCGCACCATCTGGAGCCCCTTGGGGTGCAGGGAAGGGGGCAGCGAAGGCAGGAGGGTCTGCAGGATACTGGGCAAGGGGTGAAGGAGTGCCCTGACAGGCAGGACCACTGCTCCAGCCACCGCCACTCACAGGGCCACACACCCAGAAAATGTCTCTGACACATTCGGCAAACCCCTCTGCGCCTCCAAAGAGCTGAGCTCCTAGGCCAAGCCCCAAGTCCTCTTCAGCACGCGAGGTCATGAAGGAGTTGGCCCTCGCCCCTGTGTGCAGTGATGGGCATGTGACCCAGCCTGGCCAATCAGAGCTCCCACCCCACACCCCACAAGCAACACTTGCTTCAGGGATGGCACCTGAGCCAGGAAAGGAGCAGCTGAATCAAGCCGCGCCTGAAGGCGCCACTCCAGAGTCCAGTGAGCCCACACAGCCATGGAGTCCGCCTTCCTTTTTTTTTTTTTTTTAATTTTTGCTTAAACACTTTTTTTTTCCTTTTTTGGGGAGGTACCAGGGATTGAACTTAGGGATTGAACTCGCCCACTGAGCCGCACCCCCAGTGCTATTTTGTATTTTATTTAGAGACAGGCCTCACTGAGCTGCTTAGCGCCTCGATGTTGCTGAGGCTGGCTTTGAACTTGCCATCCTCCTGCCTCAGCCTCCCGAGCCCTGGGATCACAGCGTGCCCACTGCGCTGGCACATCAGCCTTTTCGAGGTGGGGTTTCTATGTGTGTGACACAGACACACAGTCCCGCACCTGTCCCTAGTGTCGCCGCTCTTTGAGGACGCTCACCATTGTTCCATCCATCAACACAATCTCAGGAACAGTGCCAAGGACACACTCACCCGCACCAGGTGCTGCTCTGGGTGTGGGGACACAGCAGGGAACAGAAGAGACCGAGGAGACCCCGTCGTCCCGGCCCCAGCTCTGCCGAGAGGAGGGCACTGAAGGCGACGGAGAGGGGTGCCCTGGAGGGGTCACGCGGAGAGAGCCAGGCGTCTGCAGGACCCGAGAGGCCGTGAGGGCCTGGACACCTGCGAGTGTCCAGAGCAGCAAGATGGCCAGGGCCCTGGGGCAGGGCCCATCTGGAGGTGGGCTCGGAGGCCATGGGGAGTGGGAGAGTCAGTACGGGGGCTCCCAGGGCCCATCGGGGGCTCCCAGGGCCCATCAGGACCTCGGCAGTGACTGTGAGGGGGACCAGGGGCCCCGAGCAGCAAGGATCGCGCTGACTACCAGGGTGGAGACGGGGACCTGGGACCGCAGCAGTCCCTGCGGGAGGCAATGGTGGCGGAGACCATTGTCGCGGAGGTGGAGAGCCGGGATGGGGCGGGGAGCGGCCAGACTCTGGCCACTTGTCCAGGCTGCAGCGGGATCCCCTGGCGGGCTGCAGCAGGACGCGAAGGGTGGCTGGAAGTGGCTTCAGAACGCGGCTGGGCGGCTGCGGGAGGTAAGGGAAGGAGACAGAGGGGTGCCCTGGGACACCCAGGGCGTGAGGTCCTGTCGCCAGCTAGAGACAGACACCTAAAGGTCAGGACAGAGGTCGGCCCAGGGATGGCACTGACAGTGACAGAACAGGTGAACCCCACCACAGCTTGACGAGTGACGAAGGACGCTGGCCCCGGGCCACCAGCCTGCCTCTCCCGCGCTGGGGAGCTGAGGAGCAGCCGACACCGGCCTGGGGGACAGGGACAGCCTGCTGAGGACAGTCCCTGTGGGGGAGGCAGGAGGGCAGGGCCTGCACCCACCCCATCTGCTGCCCAGGTGAGAACCTGAGGCTCAGACAAAGGCGTGACGCAAGGTGACACAAGGTGACACTGAGGCTGAGCCGGCAGAGGGGCAGAACCAGGCAGGGCATCAGACGCCACAGGCTCTGTGCCGGGGCAGCCCGTCACCAGCACAAGTGGGGACCCCCTGCCGCCCGTGTCCCAGGCTGCCAAGGCCCCGACGCTCGGAGAGAGGGCGGAGAAGGAGTGCTGGCCGTGGCGTCCTGGTGACCGGCAGGGGCCATGTGCCGGCAGGCAGTCAGGCGGCCCCCCTGCCCTCCCCTTTGGAACCTGGTGGCACCTGCTCCAGAGGGCACAGTGGGCCGAGACCTGGGTTCAACTCCCAGCCCACCCGACAGAGCCCTCTCCGTGCGGAGCTCGCTACGAGCCTGGGTGACCAGACGCGGGTCTCTCTTGCTCAGCGCTGCTGACTTCTGGGGCCAGATGCCCTCTGTGAGGTCACCCTACATCTGTGGCCCCACCCACAGGTGCCCAGGGCACCTTTCTCCCTGTCAATAACCAAAACCGTCCCCAGACGTGGCCGTGCGTCTCTGGGCGGGCACAGCTGCCCTGGTTTGAGAACCCCTGCCCTATGCTCACCAGAACATCCATGTGGCTCCGGAGGGCAAAGAGCTTGTCCACTGTGGACTCTGAGGCGCTGCCCAGCCGCCCCACCCTGGTTCCCGAGGGCCAGTGGACATGGGCACGACCTGGCGCTCTAAAGGGTCTCTAAAAGGACACGTTCTCCGTTTGTTCTAAACTCCAGACTTGGTTTATTTTGTTAATAAAATAATTAAGCACTTATTAAGCACCCCTGTGCACCGTGGCTCATCTCAGACGCGCAATGACCCGAGCAGGGTGGCACAGTTACTGCCGAAATCCCCGCTCCCTGAGGACGCGGCGAACTGGGTGCTGAACGGCTCCTCCCAGGTGGCTGCCAGCCCTGGGCAGAGCAGGGCTGGGGTCAGGGGCCAGGGCCTCGCACGCCTCAGGCCTTCAGGCTGGGACGGCCCCCGACGAGGGGCAGCAGGCACTTACTAGGCACCCACCTGTGCCAGCCTAGGGGTCAGCAGCAGGGAGGCCCAGGCCAGGGTGGACCCTAACCACACACCAGGCGGAATGTGGCAAGGGTGCAGGTGGCATGAGGACTGGAGGGAGGGAGGCGCACAGACACTAAGGACACGCCAGATAAGGGGACAGCACACAGGAACCCACTCAGGGGAAGCCCTCGGTGGGCGGCAACAGAGCACAGCCACACTGGTGACGGGGAGAGGGCTGGCAGAGGGACAGTGCTCTCCCGACCAGCACGGCTGTCCTGGGGCAGAGCAGCCATGGCCAGGACAAGTGCTGGCACTGAGAGACACCAAGGAGAGGGCGGCAGGGACCAGGGGCCAGGGCTGACTGACCGGCCACACCAGGGGGCAGTGGGATTCTCTAGGCCACTGACCCATGGGACAGACAGCTCAGAGGCCCAGGGCCCTGCTGGTGTCCAGTGCCAGCCCCAGCACGGGAGTGACCCTCCACGATGTGCCAGACCCAGCAGCCCCCAAACGTGGGCACTGCCTAGGGAGAAGGGCAGTACCCGTCCCCCTTCACTCTAGTCCACAGTAATCTGAAAAATATTGAGCTGATTATGATTAACATAGTGATGCAAAAAAGGACTCCAGGATGAAGCGGCATCCTCTCCACACCCCCACCTCGGCCTGAGGCCACCAGCACTGGACCCCGAGCGGATCCTATAGTCCCCGCCACACTCCTGCACACTGCCAGGGTTTGGACCTTGAATGGCCCCAAAGGCTCCTGTGCTGAAGGCTAGATCCCAGTCTTGGACCATCAGGAGGGGGAACCCTCAGGAGGCGGGGCCTAGGGAGGAAGCCAGCTCCCTGGGGGCATGGCCTGGCAGGGGACATGGGCAGCCCAGCTCCTCCTCTTTCTCCTGGAGCTTCCTGGCCACCAGTGATCAGGCCACCTCAGTGATCAGGCACCTGCTGCCCCACAGGTCCACGACCTGGGCCAACCATGGACTCAAACCATAGCAACCAGGAACCAAAATAAATCTTTCTTCCTTGAGGTTGACTTTCCCGGCTATCTTGTCACAGTGACCGAAACCTGACCCACCAAGATAGCCTTTTGTGTGTGTGTATGTGTGTTATTTTCTTCTAAAAATTAGGATCAGACTCCATATTCAACTGCCCTTAGCCCTCATTCTTCAACAGACCAGCATGCAGGGCCCCTCCTGTCCACCCAAAGAGGTCAAGCGCATTCCTCAACCCTGCCTGATAGCCCAACCAGTGGACGGACGACAATCCGAACACTTCTCTGCTAATGACTATTACCATGGCTTCCACAGGTTGGTTGGCTGGTTCTCATTGTTAAAAACAGAACTGGAATAAACATCGTTTTTTAGTTGGTGGGGCTGGGGATACACCCAGGAGCACTTGACCACGGAGCTACACCCCCAGCCCTTTTCATCTTTATTTTGAGAGAAGGTCTTGCTAAGTTGCTGAAGCTGGTCTTGAACTAGCCATCCTCCTGCCTCGGCCTCCTGGGTCTCTGGATCACAGGTGTGCCCCACTGCGTGCAGCTAAACACCTTCACCATCGGTCTTCATGTACTTTTCCCTGTCTCTATGGGAGAGCCCCCGAGGAACTGAATCACAGGTCTGTGGTTTTGATTTCTGAAGAAGACGTTACCAAACTATTTTTCCCCAGACAGCAGTCGCCAACGCCCCGCTGCCATTCCCCAGCAGCCGGCTCTCGCCCCTGTGAGAGGCAGGCCACGGAAGGTGACGCTGGCCCATGTGGCTTCCCAGCAGCCCTGCAGCCCTGCACAGTCCCCTGGCCACAAAATGCCACCAAGTCACGAGGAGGCTGGGTCCAATGAGGACAGAGGGCTGGGGTGCAGCTGTCCACCCTCAGGTCCTGGGCAGCACCGGGCACCTCCCGGCCTCCCTCCCGGCCTCCCTCTGGCCTCCTGAGCCAATGCCCACCTGCCCATCCCCACTCCTAAACACATTTCACACCCAGGCTCAACAAAGACGCCTCTGTCCCAGAGAGGAACCCTGCCGCGGGGCACCCTGGGTCCTGCCCACTGGCCTCCATGTGGGGGAGGAGGCAGCATGGGGAGGAGGGCACGCTGGCCCCCCCAGCCCACCTCACGGTGGGCCCCTGGCTCCCTCCACACCCCGAGCGCTCACACGGGGCCCACCCTGGGCACTTCCCCTTCACCCCGGTGCTCAGCCCCACGGCCCGACGAGAGGAGCACCCGCATCACCACCACCCCACAGACGGGGAACTGAGGCTCCATGCACCCCAGGTCACGCAGCTGGTGAGTCACGTGGGGACACGAGGCAGAGACACTTAACTGGCTTCTGACCCCCACAGAACTCTCGAGGACCCAGCCATCCTCCTCTCCCACCCAGGTAACAAGCACCTCCTCCCTCTGCCCCCACTGCCGCCTCCACGCTGTTCTCCACGGCAGCCAGCCCCCACAGCACCTCCCCAACTGTACCTCCTGCCACTCTCCCCTGGCTCACTGAGTCCCGGCCATCCTGCCTCCCTGCTCTTCCTGAAACATGTCCCTGCCTCAGGGCCTTGGCACCTGCGGCTTCCTGTGCTTGGGATGCTCTTCCCCACCCCATACAGAGACTGAGACCCTTCCCAGAGGCAGCACCAGAGGGCAAGAGCCTGGGTTCAGCTCAGGCTGTGTGGACTCAGAGAGGACAAAACCTTGGCTGAATCTCCATGAGAGAAGGGCACTGTGTGACTCTGGGCAGGTGGCTGGAGCTCTCTGACCTACTGTTTCCTCATCCATAAAACAGACAACACAGGAACACCCTCCCCCCCAGGTTCCTGGGAGCCACGTGGCTTGGAAAGTGTCCACACTGAGCAGGACACCTCAGACGGGCGGGACCCCAGCGAGGCCCTGAAGATCAGAGGTGACCTGAGCCTCAGGGGAAGGCAAAGGCTTCCGTCTGGGGGGAGGCCCCTGCACAGAGGAGGAGAAACCCTCCCACCTGCCTGCTCCCTCTTCTGACCCCCATGCCCAGGGGTGTCCTACAGGAACCACACCCCACTGCCATGGGGACAGGCCCCTCGCCCAACCTGGCCAGAGCCTCGGTGCCTGGGTCAGAGGGGGCATGTGGCCCGGGGCAGCCCCATCCCGGACGAGGGCCAGTCCCTTCACCAACACGAGCCCAGCAGGCCTCGTCCGTGGGCTTCCACCACTTTCAACTGAGGATCCCAAACCAGAAGAGGGTCCAAGCAGTGTCAGTCCTGCCATCCAGAGGAGGCCCCAGAGAGCACCACGAGGCCACACACAGGGAGCCCTGCTTCCCCTCTGGGTCTGCTCCTGGCATCTTCCAACGGAGCCAGGGGCAGGATGTAGGACAGAGGGACACGGGAACGTCCCGTGTAGCCGCTGATGTTGCAGAAAAGGGAGCGATGGCCACAGGAAGTGGAAGCCGAGGCCACAGAAGCACCCCCTAGGGCAGGACCACCTCCGGTTCTCTAAGGCAGGACCACCCAAAGCCGAGGCCACCTCCGAGGCCAGGAGCCTGGGTGACTTCAGAGGCCACACAGTGGAAGGCTTCTGCCTGGGGTGCGGGGCTCTCCTCCCCCTGCCTTTCTTCAAACACAGGAGCCACAGGTCCTGCTTTTAGTTTTCCATGAAGATGGGCGCCGTCCAAGCGGCTTGGGAGGCTGAGGCTGGAGGATTGCAATTTCCAAGCCAGCCTCAGCAAAGAGAGGCACTGAGCAACTCGGTGAGACCCTGTCTCTAAATAAAACACAACACAGAGGTGGGGATGTGGCTCAGTGGTCAAGTGCCCTGAGTTCAATGCCCAGTGACCCCCAAAAATGAAATTTAGAAGAAACCTGTCTCTGTCCTCTTAACCATACAGTTAAAAATTAAAACCAGCCGGACAAGCACAGTGATAAAGGGCAACACACACTCTCGTGTCAGGGCCATCAGGGAGGGCGGAGGCTGTGGCAAGCGGAGACCGACAGCCCTGCACCCACCGGGGGGCTGCCCTGTGGCCCAGGCAGCTCCACCTGCAGGAGGGTGAGCTTGGCACAGACGCGTCTTCTGATTATTTCAGAAGCCAGAAATAAAGAGTTTCGTATAAGATTTCTTGATTTTCAATGTCGGCAACTATTATAAAAAAAAAATTAAACACTGTGGAAACTCACAAAACCCACTTATGGGCCTGATCCGGCCTGAGGACCCCTGGTTTGGACGCATGAATGACAGGGAGGGGCGTGCTGTGATCAAATCTGGGTCCTCAGTGGCGAGCACAAGAGCTGGGCAGAGCAAGGCCCAAGAGATGACTCTGACCAGATCCTCACATGTGCACACACGTGCACACACACGGTGCACACGCGGTGCACACAGGTGTGAGCGCACATGGTGACTGAAATCAACGAATCTGAAGGTGATGCTTCCCAGAACACAGGAAGACCCACAGTGGCAGGTGCCTCCAGCTCACCTGGAGACGCCCCGACCTCCTGCCCGGTCCTCCGAGGAGTCTCACTGTGGGGTTAAAGCAGCTCTGGGTGGGAGCCAGGGAACCCGCGTAGCCACAGGTGCCCTGGGCAGCCCCAGGCCACCCCTCGGCATGGTCCTGGGTCTCGGCTGCCCTTGCTGGGAGCACACGTGGGCACAGGCCTCTCCCACCTGAACTCCAGCTCAGGGCTCCAGCGCCAGGACTGGCCTGGACAGAGAGGCACAGGTCGAGCCCGGCCTTCTCCAGCCCCCGCTACTGAGTCGAGGAAAGAAATGGTGACACCTGAACGAAGCTGCCCGTGGCCTGGACTCTGCCAACCTGAAGTCACCTCTATGCCAAGGGATGTGGGTGGCCAACTAGCAGGACACCAGCACGACCGGAGCACGCTGCGCTGGCATGAGCAGCACAGTCGGAGCCGGCACTCGGAGCGCTCGCCCGGCCAGGCGCTGCCCTAGGAGCCAACGGGTCCCCTCTGTCTAAGTCCCCCCAACCTCAGAGGCAGCCTCCACTCTGACAGGGGCAAGAGGCCGAGCCGGAAGTGCCACCATCTGAGCTGGACAGGGGACCCATGAAGCCACCAAGGGAGTGTGATGAACCGTTTGGCAGTGACACCCAGTGCACACCAGGGGCAAGTGAGGCCAGATGTGACCCCAAGCAAGCAGGGCGATCAGACCAGGTGACCACAGTGCAGAGGAAAGCGGAGGCACCGAGGGGCCCAACCGGGCTAGCACTGGCCACTTAGTGCCCTGTCCTCCCAGCTCCAGGGCCCCCAGTCTGTCTGCCCTGAACCCTGCTGCAGCCTGGCATCTAAAACAGGCACACAGTAGGTGCTCATCAAAGTGTGCAGAGGAAGAGACCAGGGAGGCAAGAACAGAGACGCCCCATTTCACAGCCAAAAAAACTGAGGTCGCAGAGTCATCTGCTAAAGGTCTCAGAGCTGTGACCCAGACCCACGTGAGCAGAGCCCATCTCTGGGGAGTTTCCACTGAGCACCGTCAAAATCACAAAGGCCACGCGGGGCTCAGGGGTATAGCGTTTGCCCAGCCTGTGTGAGGCCCGGGTCGGTCCCCACAGCAAAGTCACTAAAGGGAGGTCACTAAACACAGTGGGGGAGGGCGGGTCTCAAGGGCACCTGGGGGAGATCTGCGTATCACTCAGGGCTGCTGTCACCTGGTAGCCAAGTGACAGTCCTGACCTCCCTCACCACGCTCTGGTTACCTGAGTGTGCTCGTGCTGGGGGGGGAGGTTGTTTACACTCCCGGCCGGGGGCTTCCTGCCCGCCATCACTCCCCACGGAGCAAACAGAAACAGAAACGAGGAGGTTTGTGTGCAGGGAAGGGAGGGGCACAGGGAGGGAGGAAGGAGGGGGTCGAACATTCTCTGAAACGGTGACCTGAAGTCGTCCATCACCCCAAACACAGCGGTTTGCGTCCAGACCCTGCTGTGTGCGCGTGCGTGGCACCTGTAGGCAGGGGCGCAGATCACCCCTTCGCCCCGCTGGCTTCCAGAGCCGGGTGGACAGGGACGTGCCTGTGACAGGCACCTCCCCTCAGGCAGTACCACGGAAAAGGTCTTAGGACCCCCAGCCCGGATGGCCACCCGCCAGCGCCCAGGACCACACAGACTCCCCATCGCGGCCACACAGCATCTCTGTCTCCGCCCAGGAGGCACAGGAGGCCGAGCAGCCCAGCCTGCAGCTGCCCACCAGGTCCCGGCCAGGAAGGGCTCTGTCCCCCTGCGCCCCACTGATCCCTTTGGCCCCTGTGTCACCTCCCACCAAGGCTAACAGAGCGCCCGCCCCGTGCCAGGTGCTGGGGAGATGTCAGTGACCGCAGCGCGCAGAGCTCGGCCTCGGGGACTCACACTCCAATGGGAGGCCCGGACACCAGCAAGCAAACAGGCAGGGACAGGGACCAGGAGCGAGCAGCGATGTGGGGAGTGACCGGCTGCTGAGAGCTGGCCTGGCCCAGGGCTGAGGAGGGAGGGTCAACGTCCTCCCTGTGACAGGAACAGCAAATGCCAAGGCTGAGGCTGGACCGACGGAGTCCACTTCAAAAACAGAGAGGGGCCAGGCAGGGTGGGCACAGTGGGGACGCAGCTGGCCTGGGTGCAGGGGCAGGATGTTGCAGCACCTCCCGGCCAGGAGCCGAGTTCCACCCGCCCCACGGTCTCCTCCTCCTGCCTTCAGCAGAGTGGGGATGGGAGAGAAAGGGGACCCGTGTGTCGTAACCATCCCCTGTGTTGGGGACAGTAACCAGAACGTTGGAACTGAGCCCAACACTGCCAAGAACCACGTCAGGCAGGTGTGAGCTAAACCGTCTCGTCAGAAGGAGAGGCTGCCAGGGCTCTGGGGAGCAAGAACCGGCACCAATGTCCCTGCGAGAGGCACGCCCGAAGTGCACACAGGAGCCGAGAGGGCAGGCGGACACAGAAAGCCAAGTCCCCAGCCACAGCGATGTCAGGGGAGACGGGCCTCCAACACGGAGCATCGCTGAGGCTGAGGCAGGACCGCGAGTTCAGAGCCAGCCTCACCAAAAGCCAGGCGCTGAGCAACGCAGGGAGACCCTGTCTCTAAACAAAACACAAAATAGGGCTGGGGTGTGGCTCAGTGGGCGAGTTCAATCCCTGGTGCCAAAAAAAAAAAAATAGAGGTGCACCATCAAAGGAAGGGGGTGCACCATGGGAGAGGAGGGGGTATACCATCAGGGGAGGGGGTGCACCACGGGAGGGGAGGGGGTACACCTGGGGGAAGATGGGTACAACATGGGGGAGGGGTGCACCATCAGGGGAGGGGTGCACCATGGGAGAGGAGGGGTCGACCCACCAAGAGGCGTACCACACAGAACCATCTCTGGGGTGCCGGGTTGGAGGGGGGACCTCGTGAGTGCTAAGCACTGCTCCACCACTGAGCTGCACCCCAGCCCCCACAAAGATCGTAAAACACAGCACTAAAACAGGCAGGTTAAAGACCGACAGCAGGAGATGCCACCGCCCTTCCAGTGACTGCAGAAGAGGTGGACAGCAGGGCCGGGGGAGACCGGGCCACCCCAGCCACCCTCGACCTGGACAACACACGGAGAGCCTGCCACCCGCCAGCAGAAACGCTCTGCTCAGACACACATGGAAGAGTCGGTCAACCAGCGGACACGGGCTCATGGACCAAGGCTCCGTCCACTTCAGAGAGTTGGACACCCGCGGGGCCTCCTCTCTGCACACGACAGAATTCAACTAGAAACCACCACCCGCTAAGTCATCTGGAAAAGCCCCAGTGTTTGGAAACGGACCCACGAGGACAGGCTTCCTCGCTCCACAGCCCACGTGTGGAGTCGGCGGACACCAGCGGGCAGCAGCCCCACGCCAGATCCAGCCCAAACCCCGGTGGAGGGGGACCAGGAGGGGCAGGAGCTCAGCTCACCCTGACCAAGCCAGTGGCAAACCACTCCAAGAGAAGCAGGGGGCCCGTGGGCCTCGTCAGAGAGGCTGGTCCTGCAAGGGAGGAGGCTGCACCCTACCATGCACCCCAGTCCACCTGCTCAAAATGAACCCAGCTCACTCCACCCACCGCAGGGGCAGCCATTCTGGGTGGGCCAGAGAGGAAAGAAGCAAAACACCGTGGTCAGAACACAGCCTAGGATCGGGCAGTCCTGGATTCAAACCATTACCGACCAGCCTTGGTAGACCCTGAGATGCCCCCAAGACCCCTGCCCTCCTACCTACATGCCTGTGGGCTCCCTTTCCCCTTCATGTCACTACTGTGCATGGGAGCTGAGGTGTGCTCAGCTAGTGACACGTAACTGACAGACTGTGGGACTAACAGGGCCCAAGGTGTCTGCAGATGTGATCAAGGTCTCAGAGCAGCTGACTCTGGGTGCGTCTGACTGAATCAGGTGATTTAAAAAATAATTGGTGGGGGGCTCTGGAGAGGAGCTCGGGGCTAGCATGCTTAACAAGCATGCACGAGGCCTGGACCCAACCCCAGGACCAAAAGAGAGAGAAGAGATAACCAATGGGGGAGGGGGGAGGCCAGGGTGGGAGGCGGGACCAGGTCCCCCCCAAGGGAAATCAGAAGCAAGAGATTTACCTGCTAGCTATGAAGTGGCCATGCTGTGAGAGGGCCACACAGCACACCCTGAGGACAGCCCCAGTAGGTGACAATGATCACCAGCCAACAGCCAACAAGAAAGGGGACCACAGTCCTACAACCACAGGGAGCTGGGTTCTACATGTGGCCTGCAGCAGTGCACCCTAGCCCAGATGAGAGCACAGGCGGCGACGAGCTGGCCTGCAGCCAGGAGGTCCAGAGGGCACCACCTCTGCTGTGCCCGACCTCTGACCCACAGGAGCCTCCAGGAAGCCCGTGCTGATGTGAGCCACCATGCCAGCCAGCGGTGCGGCGCCGAACAGCCAGGGGCCGAGAGCACACTGGCCCACCTCACCTCAGGCGAGTGGCCTCGCCCTGCAGGGTGGTCTGCGCACCAGGGCCGTGGCCATGGGATGAAGCAAGATGGTGGCAGCCTCCCCAGCAGTGGGCTGAGCGCAGGGAGCAGTTCCAGCTCCAATGACAGCCCCCCGGGGCCCCGCGCCCACTGCCTCCAGGCTGCCACCTGTCTAGATGAACTTGGCTGCTTAGTTCAAGCCCCAGGAAGGAGCAGGTGACGTGCTATGACCATTCCTGTCCAAAAAGAAGCAAAGCACCAAGAAGCTAAAGCAACCTGAAAATAAGACCCCTGCCCATCACCAAGGCCGGAACCCTTGCCAGGCACTGAGCCACGCCCCAACCCACTTTACAGTGAGTAAGTCAAGGCCCAGAGGGGGCAGCTCCCAGCCCAGGGTCACACAGCAGACCCTCACTCTGACAGACTGGCCTGGACCCTCACACCTGAGCACCATGCCACATGGAAGAAAAGTCTCCTGCACCAAATCCCCTCGACCCACACACCTCTGGTTATGTTGGAGAGCACCAGGCTACCTTATCTTAGTCCTAGGTTCCCCAAAGTCTGCACAAAAATACCTCCAGTTACGTAATTCAGACAGTCACATTAGGTAATAAAACACAAGCACGTACACAGGGAAGTGGATTCTCCATTCGACAAACATTTAATGAGCATCTACTATGTGCCAGGCATCGTTCCTGATACCAGAGAGATAAAGCAAATGGAGAGTTAAGAGTCCCCATCCTCGTGGAGCTGAGAAAGACAATGCAGAAACAATCACGCAGAAGCCCCACATGTCAGCCACTGGGAAGAAGCACTCAGGTGGGAGACAGACGTGGCAAGGTGCTGTGGTGGGTGTCAGAGAGGACAGGGTCAAGGGCACACTGTTTAGCCACAAACCCACGGGAGGCCAAGGAGCGGGCCTGGGCTCCTGGGGGAGCAGGCCAGAGGGGGGAGAGGCCCCGGCGGGCAGACGCACACGTGGCGCACTTCTGAGCGAGGGCAGGAGTCGCAGGAGACCTGGGATTCCACGGTGGAGGCCGTGACTGCCCGGCTCAAAACACGGAACGCACACTCCGAAGGGGCCAGGCCACGGCGGGCAAGGCCACGGGGCAAGGCCACAGCGTGCGAACCGTTTCTCAGTTTTTAAAACTGTAAGAAAGAAAAAGTAACAACAAGGGCGCAGGGAGAGGCCACGTGGGACGGGTTCTAACTGGACCAGACTCGGGGCACCGGGATAGCAGAGCAGAGCAGCCCGCTGTGGCGGCCTGGGCCACTTCCAGACAGTGTCCCTGGGCACGCGGCCCCACCTCTCGGCCCTCAGCCTTCCTGCCTGCAGAGTGGGTCTGCACAGCCCTCCCCGCCCCACGGGGGACAGGTGTTGCTGTGACAGCTGAGAGGAGGGTGGGGTCAGACAGCTTCTAATCAGACAAATCCGCTTCCTGAGCAGAGAGCTGGGTGTCTCCCCATCACAGGAAGCAGGGGCCACCCCACACCCACAGCGGCCTCTGGTTCACACCCTGCCCACCAACGGCCGAGCCCTGCCTGGGTGTGGCAAGCTCAGCCGGCCTCCTCCAGGGACCCTTCCCCATCACCTGGTGACACAGGACAGAGGGAGGTGAGACCCAATAGGGGACAGAACCAGCCCCAGGTCACACAGCCGGCTAGAGGAAGGCAGGGGGGTCCCTCCCTCCTGGACAGTGTCCAAGCCTGGGGCAGAGGGGCTCTGGGACCTGAGAAGCCCCGTGCAGTCCTGGCTTCTAGGCAACAGGTGGACCTGCCACGGCCCTGTCGAGGACCCCCATGCCCCTCACACCCCGGGAAGGAAGCCAGGCTGCTCCCGGCGCGAGGCCCCAAGCCACCCTGCCAGCTGCACCCAGCTCACCGCCCCGTCGTCCCCTTGGGCCACCTGGCCACCTAACGCTCCTCCACCAAGCCGAGCATGACCCCGGCTCAAGGCCTGGCCCTGCCTGGAGCTCTCTCCCTCTCCACCGCCAGCTCCTCCTCCTTGGGACCCAGCTGGCCACCAGCTCCCCAGAGAGGCCTCCCCTGACCACCCCACCTGAAGTATCTGTCACCGACATGTCCTCAGTTTATTTCCTTCCGGGTGCCCCCACCCCAGCTGCATGGCTTGCCCAGTATGTGTCCACCCGGGCCTACTTCCCCATCTGCAAAGGGGACACAACAGCGACGTCTGCTCAGAGGGCTGTTGCAAGGGACCAGGGAGGTGGCCACGCAGAGCAGACGGCAGAGCACGGGCACACAGGGCCTCCGCTGACATCATCACTCTGACAGCTCAGGTGCGGGCCGTCTTCCTGTGCTGGCTGAGGGCTCCACCAGGGCAGGGACCAGGCCCATCTTGTCCCAGCTGCGTGCCAGGCACCAACCTGCACGTGGCACACGGCATCTGCCTACTGTGCGCTCACTGGGCGAACCAGGGAGCACCCGCTGCCACACCGGCTGCGATCTCAGCCCCACCCTCCAGAAGCTTCTCACAGAGGCAGCCCACCCTCCCCAGCAGGAGAAAAGCACAAGACCCTGAGTCCCCGAGGCCGAGCCACCTGCTCCCACCAGCCATCAGTGCCACAGTCAGGCCAGCCTGCACCCGCCCGCCTCCCTGGCCCAGAGTCAAGGGATCGGCTGTCAGTCCAGCCCTGGGGAAGGGACCCAGCAGTAAACACAGACAGGGCAGCGGGCGACTCCCTTCTGGCCCTGGAGGAGCCGAGAAAACAGAAACAAACCCGGCAACTCGGGAGGCTGACACAGGAAGGTCGAAAGTTCAAGGCCAGCCTCCGCAACTTAGCGAGACCCCAAGCAACTCAGCGAGACCCCGAGCAACTCAGCAAGACCCCGTCTCAAAATTAAAAATCGAAAGGGGGTTGTAGTTCCAAGGTAGAGTGCTCCCAAGTTCAATTCCCTGCATCTAAATAAATAAATAAACATCAGAATCCACACAGCCCTGCAAGGCTGGGACTCCCTGCCTCCTGGAGTCCCAGCCTTGGCTCAGGGACACCAGCGTGACCCACATTTGGCTGCGCTTGCTCCTTGAGGCAAACCCCAGGAGGGCTACAATCAGGTGGGGCAGCTGGGGGGGGGG
>NW_026000026.1:6346504-6355193 GCF_001458135.2 Marmota marmota marmota
GGGGGGGGGGGGGAACAGAGGCTCAGGGCTCGGCCAAGGTCACAGAGCACAGAGCTGGGATCTGACTCAGGTGCAGCTCTAGAGTCTCCTGTGTTCTAAACCCTGAGCCGGGGAGCCGGGCCACGCCGCAGGGTCTACTGGAGCAGACACGCGTGCGCACAGGTTCCACGTGCTGCTACAGGGGCTGAGGCAGAGCCGGTGGGTGAAGGAGTGGCCCGCAGCTGGCAGCCACCCTGCACCCACCCGGGGTATCTGCCATGTCTGCCGGCAGTCTTGATTATCCCGCGGGGAGGCCGCCCTGGCATCTACATGTGGAGACCAGGGCGCTGCTCACATCCTGCCAAGCACAGGACGCCCAGCCTGAAAGTCCACAGCGCTGGGGACAGGGGCAACCAGGGTACTTGTCCCATCTGCGCCACTAGAGCTGGAAACGCACTCCGCAGACCCTCTTTAAAGGGGACTCTGGGTCCTGGCTAGGACATAAGTGCCCAGAGCAGGACTGGCCAGGCTCTGGAGCGGGATCACTGACCAGCACTCCCTCCCCCCGCAGGCCACAGCCTGTCTCACCTGTGGGACGAGGACATCAGCCCAGAGACCCATCACTTTGCTCAAAAGATCTGTGTTAACTCAACTCTGGGGCAAGAATCAGCTCTGACCACACCCAGTGCCCAGGGAACAGGCTGGGGGGGGACACACTGGCCTGAGGGTCAGCCCACCTCGTCCCACCTGGAGGGCATTTCCTGCTGGGGACAAGAAATCACAAAACTCAGGGAAGTGGTGCCCCGCCGCCTGGCCTGCCTCACAGATCTAACCACCCAACCGAGCTGGGGGCGGGGAGGACGTGGGCCTCTCCTGAGGGAGGGCGCAGCCCACAGGTGCTCAGCTCGCTGGCCTGACAGAGGGGCACTCTCCAGAAAGAGGTGCCCTGAGGTCTCACAACCAGGAACACCAACGCCATCCATCTCTTCCCAAAGTGACAGATAAAGGGCTGCCAGGACGTTGGTGAAGGGCCCCAGTGTGCGCCTGGACACCCGGCTCATTCAGATGCTGGCACCGCGTCTCCGCTGCCTGAGGACAAGGCCCACATCTGCCCAGCGAGGGCCGTTCTCACGCACAGCAGAGGACCTACCAGCTTTGTGGGTGACCTGTCCACAGCTCTGTCTGCCGTGTGCACACAGAACGGGGCCCCTCTCACCCACTCACACATGGTTGGTTTATATTATGATTTGTTTTTAGTTGTCGGTGGACACAATCTTTATTTATTTATTTTTATGTGGTGCTGAGGATCGAACCCAGGGCCTCACACGTGCTGGGAGAGCGCTCTACCTCTGAGCCACGGCCCAGCCCTCGCACTTGGTTTTTTATCATCAAAACATTTTCATGACTTCCTGGTCCAGGCTCCCTGGCAACCTAAAACTGAGATAATTTGGACCTTGGCTTAATTATTGCCCACTCGGGCATCCGGACAGTCTCCCAAGGGCAGTAATTTTGCTCCTGAGCCCAGACTCATGTCAGAGCAGTTCAGACCAGTAGAGAAGTGTTGGCTATGCAGCCAGCTTCATCAGGCTGTGTGATCTTGGAAAAGTGACCTGGCCTCTCTGTGTCTTTGTCTCAATTGTAAAATGGGAAGCACAAGAACATGTGTACTTCTGAGTTGATCCATAGGAGATGCCTTGCCCAGGGCTTGCAAATGTGTTAGCAAGTTATTGTCATCATCACTGTATTCATCTCATAGCTGTGCCAAAAGTGACACTTCTTTCTGTTGGCGTTTCTTTTTAAATAAATTTGTACACATATGCATTTTATAGAAAATGGATATTTAAAAATTCAAAGAAATTTTAAGCAAGTAAAATTTCTTTGCACGTTTTTTCCTTTTTCCCTCCCCCTGGCCCTTCTCCATGCGATGCACATCGCTCCGACCTCTTCAAGCTCTTGAACCTTACGAGTTAGGATCATGATCACTGATTCCTTTCCAAAGTGGGTCTGCGTCCCCCACTTCATACCCCTGTTCCAAGCACCGCCACGTGAAAATCCCCCAGTCACTAGGTGATCTTTCTGACTTGGTGACTTTAGAATCAAAGATGTGCCCTTGCCGGGCTCCTGGGTGAGACGGGGAGAGCAGAATCTTCTTAAAGAAAAAAAAAAGGGACGAAGCAACAGTGCAGCTTCTGGTTTGGGCAGCAGAGCTCCGGACCGTGGGCCTCCGCCCTCCAAAAGCAGAACCAGACGTTCTGGGAGCTTCCTGCTCAGGTCTCGGTCCCACAGCAGCCAGGCCGGCCAGTTCCTTCTGGGTGCCTGGGAGCAACAGGTCTCTGTCCCCAGCCAGGGGAGCCATTCAGAGGCTGCTGACGGCCCCGCCCATGCTTGCCCTCTTCCTGTCCCTGCCCAGCTGGCACGCCCACCATGGGGCCCCCAAGCCCCTGGCCCTGAGCCTCCCCTCACAGGCAGGGACTCCAAAGCAACCCCACCAACAGGCAGGGCCCAGACTCAGTCTCCTCCTGAAGCCGGAGTCAGGAGCCCCAAAGAGACCTCATGTGGCCCCCACTGCTGCACATCCCCAAGAAAGCCACCGGGCACCCCAGCACCCCATGTGCCTGGCAGCGTCCTGGGGTCTCTGACCTCAGGCCACCCATGCTGCATGACACCCGGTGAGGCAGGGCGCCCGTGGCACAGACCAGGAAACTGAGGCACACCGCAGTGGCCATCTGCCCAGGTGGCCTGCGGTCAGTGTGGGGGGCAGGGCTCGCACAGCAGCATCCTGGCTCCGGGGGGGCCACCCACAACTCATGCCGCGAACAGACCCGGGCGTGGAGGAGACAGGCGGCCTGACACACTGCACAGCTGTCCCCACTCTGCGGAAGACAGCACAGGCATCACAGAGGGGAAGTGACAGGAAGGGGCCCGAGAAGGTGATGTGCCTCCCTAACGGCTCTCAGGCCACGGCCGGCCCTTACTGTAAGCCGGATGTGGTAGGGGGCGGCTAGGGACATGGGCACTGGGACCCGCAGCAGGGGCGGACCCCAGCAACTCTCCAGGTGACCAGGGCGGCTCTCTGCCTTGGTTTCCTCGTCTGTCGACAGGGAAGAGTAAACAAGCTCACAGGTGCAGGGCCCAGTGGGGAGCAAGTGTCCGTCACCATCCTGCCTGGCGCTGTCCACCAGCACACAGGGAGCGCCCCACGCGGCCAGGCTTCCAGAAGGCGTAACCCAGGGTCCTGAGTCAAGTCCCCGGCACCATCTCCCTCTGTGGTGTCCCCAAGCCAGATCCAGCGTCTCCGTGAGAGGGCTGTCCTTGCCCTCCCTTGACTCTCAAACCCAAGACAGCAACCCCTGGGAGGGCGAGGTCCAGCACTGAAGGAGGGGGAGGCAGGGAATCTCCAGAGGAACCGCGGAGCCCAGGCCCGGGACCACGAGATCGCTGGGTCCTGCGGCCTGAGGAGGTCAAAAGGAAACTGGCTCCAAGCCCGTCTTCCTTCAAGTCCTCAGACCAGCTTCCTCCAGGTAGCCCTCCCTGACCACCCTGCCCGGGTCCTCTGTGCAATTTGCTCAGTCATCACATAACAGCAATAACTAGAGTCTTACGGCCTGGCAGGCCCTGCTCCAGGCTTTATACTGACTTATCCTCTCATAAAACTGTCACTCAGGACCCATCACCACCCCCAACTGATAAGGAAAACAAGACTCAAAAAGACGACACCAGCTTGCCTGAGGTCACAAGTCCAAGGACTCCACCTGGGCAGCCTGGCTCTGGAGTCCGGCCTTGGACTTGGACTTTAGTTGTTGGTGGTGGGTTTTGCTTTTTGCAGTCCTGGAGATTGACCCAGAGGCGCTCTACCACCAAGCTACATCCACAGCCTTTTTATTTTTTATTTTGAGACAGAATCTCACTAAGTTGTTGGAGCTGGGCTCAAACCCGCGATGCTCCTGCCTCAGATTCCCGAGGTGCTGGACTCCAGGTGTGTGCCACCACACCTGGCAGACTTGGATTCTGTCACCTGGGCTGGATGTTGCTCCTCGAGGGCCCAGGCCTGGTTTCCCCACCTCTCCCACGGCGCTCAGGGCAGGCTTCGTGCCCCTGGCACACAAGAAGGCCAGGGTGGCCCTGTAAGGCCTGCCTCTGCCACGTGGATCTGAGAGCAGCCAGGGACAGCCCCGCAGCCCTCCATGCCAGGAGGCAGGGGATCCCTTAGCAAGTGTAAAGGCTGAGGGGACAGAGGGCAGCAGGAGAGAGCACAACCCGCAGGACACCAGCCCACTGCCAGGAGAGCCCTGCAGCGCTAAGCCCCAGGTTCCAAGACGAAAGGCCACCGAGGGGCCATTCCCAAAGGGCAAAGGAGAGGCCCCTGGCTCCCAAGCGAGGTCTGGCTGCTCAGGTTACACAATCAGTCTGCTCCTGGCACCAGCTTGGGGGCACACAAAAGGACAGGCAGCAAAGAAAACCAGATTCCCCACCTCTTGTTTACAGGTGGGGAAGACGAGGCAGAAAAGGCTTTGCGATGGGCAAACGAGAGGTGCTCAGAGCATCCCGGACACGGTGCGCAAGGGACCCTTTCTTCCCTGTTTCTTTCATATCAAGAATGTTGACTCCAATCAATTTCCATTATTCCAGCTTCCTGGGACTCCACACGTGGACAATCTAAAACCACAGTCAACACAACACACTCTATATCTGGTCTGAAACGAACGGCACCATCAAGCAAGGGCGCGGGAGGGAGCAGTATATTTTCTTTCCCATTAATATAAAAATTGGTTTGTTTCCTGTTTCTCTTCCAGACTAAGGAGCAGGGAGTGGCTCAGAGGGAGAAGTGAGGAGTTCCCTAGAATCTGACATTGCTTAGCAATGCCAAGGCTGCTGCATCTTTAATTCAGAAACTGCCAGCTTCAAATGAAGAGACTCTTGCGTGTGCGTGCGTGTGTGTGTGTGTGTGTGTGTGTGTGTGAACTGTGACAGGGAGAGATGGGAAAGACAGCCAACCTGCCTTATTCTTACAGTCATTTCTAGAAGGGTCCTTTGGCCAAAGGGCTTGCAGTACCTGTGCACAAACCCCACCCCCTACTCAAGGGCCTTTCACAGGGAGAAGGGCTGCAGCCCTCCAGCATCCCTGAGTGGGAACCGTGCTCTCACACAGCCTCCACTGCACCCCAACCGCCCTGGAAGGTCCCTCTTCACCCCAGAGACTGGGAGCTGCCACCAGCCCGGCACCAGCCCTCCCTAAACTAGGATTAAGACTTCCTAGAGCCCAGACTGGGAGTAAATGAGGACCCAGCAGGAGGCCTGGAGATTAAAGCCCTGGAGTCTCTAACTTCCATCCAGGCTCTGCCGTCCCACCCCCACCACCCCTGGCCACTTTTCTCACTTCCTAGGAGGGTAGGGAAGTGGCCTCTTCCTCCCCCGCCCCCCACCACCAGAAGAAAAAAGAAAGGGAGCTTAGAATCGGAGTTTAAAGCCCTAGCTGGGACTGCCCTGGAAGCCCAACATCCCCAACTTAACCAGCTGTGTGATCCTGGGCAAGTTGTCCAACCTCTCTGGAGCTAAACTCTCCCAATCTTACAAAGAGGGTAACAAGTCGCCCCTACTTCATGAGCCACTTGCAAAGGTTAAGCCTGCTGAAGACACACGTAAGGTCCTGGCCCACGGCGAGCGCTCGCTGCTATTTCACAGTGTGGTTTTGCAAACTTGGGGGTGGGAGGACAGTTCAGAGCTTCGACTGGGAGCCCTCGGTTAGAAACCGGCTCTCCCCGAGCTCCCGCAAAATCGCGCGCCGTGCCGGGACCGTCCCCTGGGGCTCTGTGGATCCCCGAGCTTCCTCGGGGTTTCATCCCCTCCACCGGCGCCGGGGACGCTGGACTCCGGGGCTTGGGCCATCTGTCCCACCGAGCAGTCGCGGGTGCACCGGGCGGCGAAGTTGTTCCCCGGCCAACGNCTGTGTTTACTGCTGGGTCCCTTCCCCAGGGCTGGACTGACAGCCGATCCCTTGACTCTGGGCCAGGGAGGCGGGCGGCGACAGTGACGGGCGAGCTGCACCAGCCAGCGCCCTCGCCCCACGAGCGTCCCCGCCGCCCCGGGACGGAAGAGGGCAAGAGGGGCGGCCACTGCAGGGAGGTGACTCCCGGGCCTTTTGGGTGCCCTGGGGCCTGCCACGACCTTGAGCAGCTGGCTCTCCTTTCTTTCCCTTTCTTTTTCTCTCTTCCCTCCTTGTTCTCTTGTGTCTGAACTTCTCTGCGCCAGGACCCTTGCCCTTCCCACCTTTCCCAGAAGACATTGTCCCCTGCCCCCTCCTCCTCCCTTGCACCCCACCGGGATAAGACCTTGGGAAATCCAGCTTCTAGTCTAATGTGACCTTGATAATAAAAGGAACCACTTGACAGGCAGGTGAGGAAAGAGGGGGCCCAGGACCCAGAGCCCCCAGGCTCCACCCAGCCCCTCCCTGGCTAACTGCTGGCCAGGCTGGGTCCAGCATCAGGGTCCTCAGTGTTTCCCTCAGTGCAATGGGCGTAGCGGTGGCACCCAGCTCCTAGGGCCTGTCGGTCAGTGGGAAGTACTTGAACAGCTCTCAGCACCTAGAAAGTTCTCTGCCAGCGTTTGTTCTTAATCACTACTGCATTTGTGACCTGCCCTTGGGCCTGACCCCTCTCTGAGCTGCCCATGCACCACTAACCGCCCAGTTGCCAGCTGAAGACTGTATTTTCTCTGAGGTAGATCAGCTGAATCACGTAATAGCCACCTCTGAACTATAATCATCTTCGGGGCAGGAACATTATTGCTTATTTATCTCGATTCCAGATGCCTAGGATTGTTCTCCCGGTGGCCTCAGGGTAGACACTGCAAGTGCCTACAGACACAGGAGAGAATGGTGACTTCTGCCCTCCCAGAGCAGGTGCATCCCATCTGGCCTTGGGGTGCCTGAAGGTGTACTGAGGAAAGGGCGTCAGTGGTGAGCCCTCGGGTGTGGGTCCTGGAACCAGTTGTGTCCAAAGGTGGCTGGCCTTTTGTTCCCTGGATTCCTCACAAAGTGGTAAAGGGCTCTGGAACAGCTCTGCTGTGTGACCTTGGGGTGGTCCTAATGCCTCTCTGAGCCTCAGTTTTCCAGTTTGTGAAGAGGGGGTCTGGGAGACCACACTGTACACATGTACAGAGCTTCTTAACCTTGCCTTGTTGACGTTTGAAGTCAGATAACTGTTGTCGGGGTACGTCCTGTGCCTCTAGGACAATAGGCAGCGTACTGTACCTCCTAGAGGCCAGTAGTGCCCCTCCCCAGTGTGGGAGCCAAAACCATCCCCAGATACTGCCCGCTGTCCCCTGGGAGATAGAATTGCCCCCTGTCGAGAACCACTGATAAAGAACCTTACACAAACTGTTGGCACACAGTAGGTGCTCAGCGGATGTCAGTCCCCTTCTCAGCCAGGGAGGGCTAGTGTCAAATTCACACCAAAATCCCATGTTTCGCGGAAGAATTGACCCACGCCCCCAAAAAGAATGTCTGGACCTTCCCACACTGTGACTGAGACCATCCTGGGCCTGTGCCCGTGTCCTGCCCACCCTCTGGTTCCCTGGGTTCCTCTGGGATTTTTCCCCATCCTCCTCTGAAAGATGATACAGCTTTTAATCAGATGCTTAAGGCTTGCTGGTGCCCGTGGGCCTCCTCTGTGAACTGAGAGCGTCAGGGCCTCCATGGAAGGTTGCTGCAGGATCCCTGAGTGATGTGGAGAGCCTGGAGTGCGTGGGGGGAGGGCTGAGTGCTGATCCATTAAGATGCATTTGGCTGCAAGGAGGAGAAACGGGCTACTGATGGCTTAAGACAGGACATTGCTTATTTAGCAAGAGTCTAGAAGAGGTGTATTCCTAAGGTGGGTTCAGAACTTGGTGACAACATCAAGTCACCTCTGACCCTGCTGTGCCCATCACGGAGGCTTTTTCTCCCCAGGTTTGGGGCCTCAGAGTCACAAGATAGCTGCTGAAAGGGCACCATTGCCTTCTCACACAGCAAGTCCATGGCAGGAAAGACAAGGGCAAAGGCCCTGCTGACTGCTCTGTGCCTGTCTTATCAGGGAAGAGCCTCAAGGCCCCAGCAGGTCAGAGCTGGGCCATGTGGCCACTCTTGCATGTTCCCTGACGGAGAGCAAAGCCTGCCACCATTGACTTAGATCAGACCTGCTTCATTCCTGGGCCGTGGCTGCCAGAACAACTCGGGGCTCTGCTGTCAAGCAAGAAGGGATCGACTTGGGGGGCACCTAAAGCGTGTGCCACAGGCGTCTGCTGCCGGGCCTGGGGGACATGCCCAGACTGCAGAGGGGACAGCCCACCACATTCAGGCCCTCGGCACCCTTGTGACTCCAGCAGGGGACGGTGGACTAAAAGGACTTAGCCAGTTGCTTCTGTCCTTCGGCAGGTACATAATGAGGACCTACTGTGCGCCAGCGAGGGCACCACAGTAAAGACAACCA
Source organism: Marmota marmota marmota (assembly GCF_001458135.2). NCBI lineage: Eukaryota > Metazoa > Chordata > Mammalia > Rodentia > Sciuridae > Marmota > Marmota marmota. The sequence continues at coordinate 6,354,949 of NW_026000026.1, forward strand.
GTAGGTCCCGCCCTTCAGTCCAGAGCAGGGGACGAAGGGGAATAACCAAATAAACAACAAATAAACCAGATCCTTGGCTTCCCTCAGGCCCACAGAGGATGTGCTGGGAGACAGGCTCAGGTCACTGCCCGCCCCGGGCCCCGTTACCCAGGGTCCCCACTCTTGCTGGGATCAGTGGGCCCCCAGCTGATCCTGGCACAGAGCAGCTCCACAAGCCCAAGGGGGGGACTTTCTTTCCCTGTCCC
>NW_026000026.1:6355951-6366405 GCF_001458135.2 Marmota marmota marmota
AGGGAGGGAGGGAGGAAGGAAAGAAAGAAAGAAAGAAACAACCTCCCAAAGATAGCCCTGCTGTTGGAAGCAGCTCTCTCTCCAAAGGGCTGTGGTTCCAGATCTGATTGGAGCTTGATAGATATCAGATGAAGCTGGAATCCAGAGCTTTGCCAAATCATATTGGTGCCACAAAACACTGGGAATAGAGTTGGGACTTTGCCCCTCTGTCATTGGCATGCATGCCTTCTCAGCCAATCCGTGGACAGTCTTGTGCTCTAGAAACCAGCTGCTGGGTTCCAGTCCCAGCCCGACCACTTCCTAATTGTGTGGTTTTTATGCAGGTGACTTCACCTTTCCAGGCCGCAATGATCCTGGTCTGTAAAACGGGGCAGATGAGTTCCTCCCTCACAGGGTTGTTGTGCAGATGAAAATACTTCCCAGATCTAAAGTGCTTCGAGTGCTGCTGACCCTTGGTTGATTGTCAGCTGTTCTGAGCAGTGAAGCCAAGATGCCCAGAGTGTGCTGGCCACTTGGGTCTGAGACCATCAGGGAGGACAGTGCTGACTGATGGAAGATGCAGAATAACAGAGGGACAGAACCTGTAGCTGTGATGTCACCGAGCTCCTGAATTAACCCACGTGGAACCGCCTGCCTCTGGACCTGTTGTGTTGTAATTTTCCTTGTCATTTAAGTCAGTTGAAACCTCAGACAGTTCCTTATCCCCTGACGAGACCCTACCAAGATGCAGCAAAAGCCTCCTAATCACTGTCCATCCCCTTCTGTGGATTGCTCCCCACTTAGAGCAACAATCCCCGTATGGACAGCCGAGCGCACACCCCAGTTTGCCTGAGACAGACAACCCCACAGCAGGCTGTTGTCTCAGCATAATTATTAATAACTTCCCGGTTTGGACCATATGGCCACCCGTCCTTCCACAGAAGCTCTGCTTCTGCTTCTCTTTTAAGATGCAGATGTCCCAGGGGGTGCGATCTCCACCGGGTCCCTTTCCCAGTGGAGCAAAGACCCAGGGTTCATAAACCGAAGGTTGGGTTGGGGGGTAAAGGAGAAGAAAAGAGCTCGGAAAGACAGTGGTGCACAGAAGGTGAATTCTGCACATGAGTCGAGGGCAGAGATCGACCTGGATGGTGCGTCTTGAAATTCGCAGCCAGCAAGGCCAGATGGTTTCAGCAGACACGCTGGACACACACTCATGTGTCTGGGTTTTTCTTTTCTTTTTCCATTTTGTTTCCTGGACTGAAAGCACAAAAGTAGGGCTGTGCAGTCCCAATCCAGACACCTGGCAGTGCCCACGGAGACTGACGGGGAGCCGACAGTGTCCTCTGGGCCAGCAGAAACACAAACAGCCACACCCTCTCCAACGCCACTCGGGCTCTGGCCGGCTTCCAGATTTCCAGCACGGATCCCATCCTTAGCGGAGAGCGGGGAGTGCCAGCCACAGTCACGCTCCCTGGGAGTGCTCCCCGTGCTCAGGCGCCCCAGACCCACCCTGAGCTCTCGTCCCACCTGCCCTCCATGGCAACTGTGATGGCGGTCATCCCTGGTTTACTGATGAGAAAACAGACAAGAGCTGGGGGCAGGTCACTGCGTGGGGACAGAGGCTAGAGGGCGTCCACTCCAAATAGTGAGGATTCTGTGCAGTGGAAGTTCCTGTCCTCATGTTGCACCCAAGTCTAAGCCACCTAAGACAGGTACGGAGGCCCCACCGTGTGGGATCCCCCGCACCCTCCAGCTTGGGGCTTCGCCCATCTTCACCACGGCCAAGATGGCCACATGGGCGCCACAAACCAGCCAGCAGGAAGAGAAAAGGGAAGGGACGGGACGGCGGTCCTGAGGAAGAGCGGACACTTTCGTGAGTCACTTCTGCTCCCGCCTCCCTGGTCAGAAGTTGGCCACCGTGGTGTGTCTGACCTGAATCCAGGCCACAGGGCTCTACCCCGCAGGTGACACAGGTGGCTGTGGGAATCCTGTCCCCGCACGCTGGGGCAGTGCCAGGCGGGAAGCTGTGGCTGAATGAGGGAAGGAATGAACTAACCCCAAGTTCACGGGCTCCCCGTGGAGAAAACCCTCCCCATGAACGTGTGGTTCCCCCCAGGCTCCAGGAGACCAGCGAGCAAAACAGATGAAGCACGTCAGAGCAGCGGGCGTCCTGGGGAAGAGAGTCTGTCGTCGGTAGAAACCATAAAAAGGCCGGGTCCACCAGGTCAAGGACAAGAAACGAGTGGGATGACCGGGAGGGCTGGGGCAGCATTCCAGGGGGCGAGGAGGTGACATCCCCAGCAAGAGGTAGGCCTGCAGGAGGACAGCAGCACAGGGCAGGAGGCTGGGGCGGCCAGGGAAGGCCAGCAGGAGGCCAGGGAACAGCCTGGAGGTGGCCCCAAGAGGCGGGAGGCTCTCAACAGGGGAAGGACTCTGCCTGAGGTGCCAACAGGATCCTGGGGCTCCCCGGAGACAGGCTCCCGGGACACTCAGGCTCCACACTGAGAGCGGGGGCTGAGGGCTGCCCACCCTGGCCTGAGCAGCCGGGGACGCGACGCTGAGCCCTGGCTGACGTGACAGACATGACAGGCAGCTCCGTCTGCATCTGCCCCTCTGCCTGCTGCGCCGCTTTGCCGCCTTTTACCAAAGCCCTTCCCGGCCTCAGTGCTCTCAAGATGACGATTTAAAACACACGATCCCGTCTCCCTCCAAAACTGATTTGGAATTACACCGGTTTTCCCGCCAATTTGTGGATGGGGCAGTCTGACACCCAGGAATAGGAGACGGCCAGGTCGGAAGCGGGGAGACCCTTGGGGAGGGCACCGCGGCCGTCCACGCTATGACGGCGCTGACTGACGGGTGGGCTCCAAACCCCAGGGTGGAAGGGGTCACAGGCGACTCCAGGCGTGGGTCTGCAGGCCTGGAAGGCTGGGCTGGGCACCCACCAGGACGGGACCGCGTGGGTGGGGAAGATGGGGAGGCGTTGGATGTCAACTTAGATGTCGGGTGGAGGCGCTGGGTGGGCTCGGGAGCGGTGGCCCAGACACGTCACCTTAGCATCGTCAGGAGAGGAGCACAGCTGAAGCCGCGCCTGGGGGAGATGTGGGGAGGGGACGTGCTGGAGAAGAGAACAGGCGAGGCCCGGCCACACAGCGTCCAGGGCTGGGCAGGCCGTGAGCCCACAAGGACGGGTGTCATCAACGGTCACTCCCAGCTGCTCACAGAGCTCCCTGGTCACTTTAGGATAACCGGACGGAGCAGCGGACACTTGTGTTTCCTCTCGTGGTGGAAACGGGCAGAGGGCCACCCTCACGGTCCCCTCCCTCAGAGCCTCAGCTTCCTCCTGGGGCAGATGAGGACATTAGGAGCCAGGTCTGTCTGCCAGGTCTCCACGGGACGCTGGGGTCACAACAAGACCTCACAGACCCCAACATGCTCGAAAACACGGGAACGGGGCTCCCTGCCCACCACCGGGGTTAGGTCCTCAGAAGTGTGAGCCTGATGCGGATTGGATTCGGAGAAAACAGAGGACGTGGACGGGAAGCCTCCCCCAGCTCCACGCAGTGGCGGGGGGCGGGGACTTCAGAATCAGCGCTGAGCTAAGAAGCCAGGCAGGAAAGGGCACTTTGTGGATGAGTCCATTTACACAGAGCTCAAAGCCCTGTTACACCACAGCGCCCAGGGTGCGCAGGGGGTAGCAGATCTATCAGGAAAGGAGGGGAGCACCGGCCTCGAGACTCAGGGGCCTGAGGGGTCTGCTGTCTGGCAACTTTCTTCCTTTGATTTTTAGTGCTGGGGAAGACCCAGGGGTGTTTTACCACTGAGCTGTTTCCCCAGTTCTTTTAATTTTTTGTTTTATTTTATTTTCATTTTTTGAGGCAGGGTCTGGCTAAGATGCTGAGGCTGGCCTCAAACTTGCAATCCTCCTGCTTCAGCCTCCTGAGTCACCAGGATCACAAGTGTGTACACAGCTGTACCCTGGGCAATGTTCTATTTCTTCACCTGCATGGTGTGTCATGGGAATTTTTGTGTTATGTTTTATGTTTAAGCACTTTTGTCTATATTCTGTTTCCCAATTTAAACATGCATCCAAAGCCTTAAAAATAAATATATACAAGGGCTGGGGTTGTGACTCAGAGGTAAAGCACTTGCCTAGCATGTGTGAGGCACTGAGTTCGATTCTCAGCACCACATATAAATAAATGAATAAAATAAAGCTCCATCAACATCTAAAAAATCATTTAAAAATAAATACATATGTACATGCATATATACACACCTACATTCATGTCCCCTGCCTGTTTTCATTCTGGTAATCTAAACTACAGAAATAATCACTCCGTCTGGCAAACTTTAATGCACAAAGATGTTCACTGCAGCATCATTATAATAGCCCTGTGTTCTCACTAGTATTAAATACTGGAATCCCGCATGGCGTGTCTGCAATGTGGAAAGTTATTTAGCCATTGGAAAGTCTGCCCAAAGACTACTTCGTGAAATAGGAAAAATGCTCACGATCAACGGGGGAAATGAGGAGGGAAGGAGTAGAATATAAATCATATGTACTAAATTATTAAAATAAAAACTCCCAATAGACACATTACCTGTAGACTGTGATCCCAATACTGTCAATGTGTGTACATACGTGTGTACATGTGTGTACGTGTGTGTACGTGTGTGTGTGTGTGTGTGTGTGTGAATAGCAAGAGCACTCACGTTAGGGAATGGAATTGTAGGATCTGTTTTCCTTATACACTTTTTTCTTGCTGGTGCTGTTTGTGCAGTGCTGGGAATTGAACCCAGGGCTGCTCGACTGCTAAGCCACATCCCCAGCCCCTGTTATTTTTCATGTTGAGACAGAGCTTCACTAAGTGGCTTAGGGCCTCACTAAATTTCTGAGTCTGGCCTCAAACCTGGGATGCTCCTGCCTCAGCCTCTGGAGCCGCTGGGACTACAGGAGTGAGCTCCGTGGCCGGCTGCTTGGCTTGGCTGTGCGGCTTCCCCCTCTCGACGTGGACAGCAGATGCACCAGGCAGAGGGCCACCCTGCTGGGCTGGCAGCCAGCATGGCCCCTGGCCTGTGGCTTCTCCCTCCTTCCCCTCTTACTCCTGCCTCCCTGGCCCGCCCCACTCCTCTGCTCCCTTCTCCCCACAGACACCCACGCGGGGATATTTCCAGAGTGTTCTCTCGTCCATCTGCCATACATTTGTTTGGATCTACGTGTATCCAAATAGTCGTGGTAAAAAGCACATGAAGACAGAGACGTTCTGCTTTTTATGTGTTTCTCCGTTTTTACACCCAAGGCCCCCGAGCTCCTGCTTCTTCCCCCTCAGCCCGGCCTTGGCGAGGTCGCCGTAGCTGCTCTGGGCGGTGTGACTCGGCTGTGTCGGGGGTGCACAACCCCCTCAGCCACGGCGCTGCCCCGGGGGCTTCCTTCTGGTCCTGGGCAACTGGGGGCCCACCTCTGGCCTCCTCCGCAGGTGAAGGGGCCCAGGAGCTGGCCCTGGGCACCCGCGGGGGAGGCTGGTTCCTCGGCGCTGGCCCTGCAGCCTCCTCGCGGCTCCTCCTCCTCCTTTCCCTCCTAGCTGCTTGGGACGGTGACCCCTGAGTGGCTTCATGGTGGCAGAGGCCACCGGTCTGAATGCTGCCTGGGGAGCAGATGGCAGGCCAGGCCGTGCCCCCGGCCCTTGTGCGGCAGTGACCCCTCCGTTGGGTGTGGGCCTTGGGTCCACCATCACCATGGCCAATGTGAACTTGAACCAGAACAAGCAAACAAGTCCGTGTTCCCCTCCTGCCCGCCTCCGCTGGGCACTGTTGCCCCAGAGCCCTGGAGCGAGGCCATCGTGAGCCCTCCACAGTGTCCCTGTGCATCTGTAGCAGGTAGGAGGCCACAGCCAGGGGCTGCGACCTCAGAGGCCCTGGTGTTCAGGAGCCCGAGGGCACACACCTGCGGGGGGGCCAGGGTGGCTGTCACTGGGTCTCCTCTGGCGCCATTCCTCGGAAGGCTCCGGCTGTGGCTCTGGTGGCCTGGCCCCTGAGGCTGGCTCCTGACCGTCCTTGAGATTCTGAGCGTGCCCTTCCCTGTCAACAGGACTACGAGGACGAGTTCTGTCGCGCCCAGTGGCTGACTCTTGTCATATGCTTGACCAGAGCCCAACAGGGGCGGATGGTGCGTATTTTGACTTTATGGATCACACAGTTTCTGTGCAGCCCAGGCTGCGGTGGCACTGTTGACACAGCTGCGGGCAATCTGTAAATGAGTGGGCGTGGCCACGTTCCAATAAAACTTTATAAAAACAGTGGCCCCGGGTTGTAGTTTGCTGATCTCTGAGCTGAGAAAGAGGTGTCTTCTCTTCAAGTCTGTGTAGTATTCATGCCTTGTTTCCTGTCTTATGTACTAAGACAGGAAAACGCAGAGGGGGCCACACACAGCCTCACACCTCCGCGGGGGTCAGCAGTGGACAACCTGCGCAACAGAACCAGGGCACCAGCGGAGTCCAGGCTCGGCCCCACTGAGCCCCCCCTCCCCCCGCGGTGGCAGCCCCCGCCAGCCAGGCTTTATCCCACGTCCCTGGTGGCATCCGCTTCTTGCTGAGGAAGGAGGGCAACCATGGGGGCTCCATTCTCAAAGACGAACTGTTCCGGTGACTAATCCGTCTTTCCCTTCCGAGTTTTCATTTGTCCCGCTCCACTGGGCCTGAGTCAGGCTCTTGTGGAGCTCTGCTTAAAATGCAGGCGAGTGTCTGCCTCCGACTGCAGACCCGCCAGGCCTGGGCGCCTGGATTCCAGCAGCGACCTCGGGAGCTGTCCAGGGCTGGCCAGGACTCCCTCCCTGGGCGTCGGACCCGACTCAACAGGGGGAAGAGGGTGAGGGGCCGCGGGACCCCCCAGCACCTCCCCTTCTTCCAGGACCTGCCGCAAATCTGATCTCAAAGGCCAGCTCCAAAGCTCTGCGCTCGGATTTGCAAATCCGATGGACCCTCTGCTGACCACGCTGCACCTGGACACCGCTCCCGCAGTCCCGCGGAAGTTCCCACGCTGCTCCTTTCAATCAGTTGGTGGCTTTCTTTGTGCAGCGTGACGTCGTTTCCACGTGGGCGACTGCTCGACGCCCCCAGCCTGGTCCCGTGGACAGAGCCGATTCCGGAACCGTGAGAAGGTGCCAGAGCTCCGCCGCGTGGTCCTTGGTGAGGTCTGGCTGTGTCCCCAAGTTCACATGCTGGACCTTGGTCCTCGGTGTCAGTGTTGGGAGGCAGGGCTCTGTGCTTCCCAGTGGTTCAGGTTGTCACCACAGGAGTGAGCCAGGTGTCCTGAGTAGATCTGTCATCAAAGCAAGCTTCTGCCTTCTTGAGCCCAAGAACTTTCTGTTCTTTATGAAGTACCCAGCCTCGGGTATTCTATTATAGCAGCAGAAAATGGATCGACGATCCTCAAGGAGCATCTGTTGAATAATGATGCAGTGTTTGTTTCCCATCCTGCCTAACTCCCCGTCCCCTGGGCACTGAGGGTTGAACCAGAGCCTCGGCATGCTGGGCCAGTGCTGTGTCCCTGAGCTACGTTCTTAGCCCCCCTCCCCTTTGCTTTGGAACAGGGTCTCCCTACGTTGCCTAGGCTGGCCTCAAATTCGTGGTGATCCTCCTGCCTCAGCCTCTGGAGTAGCTGGGATTACAGGTGTGCACCAGGGGGCTGACCTTGGCCTCATCTTAAGAAGCTCCACTCTCCTCCCAGGAAGACACCTCTTAGGTCAGCCTTAACTCTCTAATTTCCACATTCAGAACTCATCCCTCAAGTAGCTTTTCCATATTGTCAAGGATCCTTAAGATGCAATGGCAGAAACCCAACTCAAATTCAGGCAAAACAGGGAATATATTGGTGCATCTAAGTAAAATGTCTATTTAGCTTCAGGCACAGATGGATCCAGGTGCTCAAAGGGACTGCCTCTTTCTCCAGGGTCTGTCTTGGAAGGCTGAATCGGAGGGGCCAGGACTGGAACATGCTCAATCACCGACTGAATGACCAGGCCTGATCCGGGTGTCTCCTGCTAGCAAGGAAGGGTGAGTCCCACTGGAACCTTATGGACTGAGGGTGGGTACAGGTCCCCAAAGGTGAACTGGGGCCTCAGCCCTAGGGGGGCTGCGATGTAGCTTGGTTGGTAGAGTATCTGCCTGGCATGTTCGGAGCCCTGGGCTCAGTCCCCAGCACCACAAAAAAAGAGGGAGAAGAAGACAAACAGATGCTGAGAGGCAAAGCTAAGGCCCAGAGAGGCTCCTCCCCGTCTCCATTCCTCCCGGAGGGCAGCTGTCGGTATGCGGGACCAGCGAGGAAGCGGTTCTCAGAATCCAGATGACACTGGGGGCGCGGAGTCGGGCAGCCACAGGGGATGCGGGTGCAGGCTCCAGGGAGACCCTCCTGCCACCGCAGCTGCTCGGATCGAGGTCCTGGTCTGGACCTGGACTCCCTGTCCAGCGGCCGCTCCACCACCCTATCTCGCTCCAGCACTGGGCAGCGCTTGGCTCAGTGACGGCCTTCCCCTACAGCAGGCTCGCAGCAAGACGAGGTGCCCCCCCCCGTTTCCTGGCCCTGCCACTTCCTGGTACCTCCCCAACAGCAGAAGCACACTCAGGCTTTATCGTCTACACTCACAGAAGACACCACTGGTCACCAAAGCACAGTTCCCCCTCGCCCGGTGGAAAGCCCAGGTTTGACCCGTGTGAGGTCAAACTGGAGAGAAGGAACCCCTTCCTATTCCCCAGTGGGCAAATCTTAAGGTCTTCGCCAATCAAGGACATTTCTAACCGTAAGATTTGATGGAAGTCTATGGAAAGCTTCAGGGAAAATTTTCTTCCCTCTTGAAACAGAATAGAGGGAAAGAAATTGACCTCTTGTGTTCTGACTTGTGGATGCTGCTGTAAGAGCACAGTGTCTGGAGATGTGGCAGCCATCTTGGGTCCATGAGAGAGACTGTGCCATCACAAGAAAAGATGGAAAGAACCTAGATGTTTGACACTTGCTGGTGAGTTGCTGAATTGATCAGCCAACCCTAGGACTGCTCTACTTCAAGGCATTGATGAAGCCACACTGGGTATGGTCATCATTTCTTAGTGGCAAAGCCATCTTGTGGGATACATCCTGCATAGGGTGAACTAGGCAGAAGCACGCCTCCTGGCTGGAACTCCTCAGCATCCCTCCAGACCCCTGGGAGGTACTTAGCTGACATCCTCTTGAGCAATCCTACAAGCACCTCAAAAACATCTCGGAACTTGAACCAATACCTGCCTAACTCCCCGGAAGAACTTGTCCCTACCTGCCTTCACGGGTGAATGGAGTAAGGCCAAGTTCCAACCCTGTGAAGCTTCCATAGCAAACACACAACCATGCAGGAGGCCCATGCCACGGCCCGGGATGGGGGGACTGGGGAGGTGCCATGGAGAAGGGATAATTCAGCTGTGATTTCAATACTGAAGAGAATTTTTTGAGATTCAAATTCTCAGCTCTGAAAAGGAAAGAAGAGCTTTCCAGCCAGAGGAAATGGCAAGTGCAAAGGCCCTGGGGTTGGGCTGAATCTGTGATTTTCCAGGAGCAGCAAGGAGCTGGGGAGGAGGTAGCAGTGAAAGAAGAGCCGAGGAGGGGGAAGTCGGAAGGGCCTGTGGGGAGGGCGCAGGGTCCTCCTCGGAACTGTCGGGTTGTATCCAAAGTGCAGCTGATAGGGATTGAAGGGCAAAGCACCATCAGACTTGGTTTTGTTTGTTTGTTTGTTTGTTTGTGCACCGGCATTGAAGCCAGGGCCCTCACCACTGAGCCACATCCTCAGCCCTTTTTTTTTTTGTATTTTTTTATTTAGAGACAGGGTTTCGCAGAGTTGCCCAGGGCCTTACTAAGTTGCTGAGGCTGGCTTTGGACTTGCGATCCTCCTGCCTCAGCCTCTTGAGCCTCTCGGGTGCCGCAGCCCTGGTGACCCGAGTTTTTTTTTTTTTTTAATATATATATTTTTAGATGTTGATGGACCTTTATTTCATTTATTTATTTATTTTTATGCGGCGCTGAGAATCGCGCCCAGGGCCGCACCCGCCAGGCAGGCGCTCTAAGGCTGAGCCCCAGCCCGACTGGGTTTTTAAAGGGCTGTGGGGCGGGGGGCGGCCCTGGTGACAGAAAACGGCCCTGAGGGGCGTCTTCCAGGGGACACCGAGCCCTGCCTGTGAAGTCGCCGACTCCTCCCAGCCCCCCTGCCAGGTTGGCCCGTCATTCTTTCCATTTCGTAGAAAAGGAAACCGAGACCAGAGAGGTGAAGAAAGTTGCCCGCGGTCACAGAGCGAGGAGGAAACAGGGCGCCCGCTAGGGCTCGGGGTGCTACCAGTGGGGCCGCGGAGAAGCGCCAGGACCCCACAGCACCCTGTCCCTGCGGTCCCCTCCGGGCTCTGTCCCTGAGGTCCCCGCCCAGCCTCCGGCCGCGGGCGTCCCGTGTGCCCAGCTCCCGC